>NW_020800120.1:0-17149 GCF_003590095.1 Trichoplusia ni
GTTTGTTGTTGTTTGTTTGAACGCGCTAATCTCAGGAACTACTGGTCCAAATTGAAAAAATATTTTTGTGTTGAATAGACCATTCATCAAGGAAGGCTTTAGGCTATAAACCATCACGCTGCGACTAATAGGAGCGAAGATACAAGGAAAATGTAAAAAAACAGGGCAGGTATGAATCATAACTTACATCTTCTACCACGGGGACGAAGTCGCGGGCAACAGCTATATTTAATATATTTAATATATAATATATAAAGCTGAAGAGTTTGTTTGTTTGTTTGTTTGAACGCGCTTATCTCAGGAACTACTGGTCCAAATTGAAAAAATATTTTTGTGTTGAATAGACCATTCATCAAGGAAGGCTTTAGGCTATAAACCATCACGCTGCGACTAATAGGAGCGAAGATACAATGGAAAATGTAAAAAAAACAGGGCAGGTATGAATCATAACTTATATCTTCTACCCACGGGGACGAAGTCGCGGGCAACAGCTATTATTTAATATACCGTTAATTAAAAATACAAAATGCCACCTAAAAAACGACCATCTTTATCTCGAAATTCGAGAGATGCTAAGAGGATGAGAAATGCGCGTTCTCAAGAATCAGCAGAGGAAAAAGCACATCGGTTAAACTCTATGAGAGTTAGTGCCTCAACTTCTCGAGCCAATGCAAGCTCTCCAGAGAGAGAGATGCGATTAGCAGCTGACAGAGCGAGACGAGCTACATCACGTGCGTCTCAAAGCTTTTCTCAACGAGAACTTAGGCTTACTATTGACCGAGAACAACATGTGTTATCCCGAGAAGCTGAAACTGCTTCACAACGAGAACTACGGCCCTCAGCTGACCGAGAACGTCATACATTGTCTCGTGAGTCAGAAACCTTCACTGAAAGGGAACTACGGCTTACAGCTGATCGCGAACATCATATTTTATCTCGAGAATTGACAAATGATAGGGTGCACCATAATATTATTCGATCTCTTGAAGATGAACATGAGCATGTACAACGAATAGAGTCGGTACGTGAACATTACAATTCTTTGAGACAAGATCGATTAATAAGTTTGTCTAATGAAAGATTAAGAATCGAAAATATTCGGTCTCTTGAAACGGACGAACAGCGAGAGGCCCGTCTTGCCTCAGACAGATTTCGACATAGTCTTAATAACTTAGATTACACATAGATGATCAATCTAGAATTTCGGTGGCGTGGTCCGACAAATATAAAAGTGGGTTTGCTTATAACCTCGCAATTGATTACAGATCATCTTCTTTAATGGGCAATAGTATGTGTTCTTTGTAATGCTTCAAAGTGGAGTAAGGAGTCGGCTGGTTTCTGTTGTTCTGGAGGCAAAATAAATTTGCCTTCTTTCGCAGACCCGCCGGAACCATTGAAATCACTACTTTTAGGGGAACATGAGCAATCTAAACAGTTCTTAGACAATATTCGCACTTATAATAGTGCGTTTCAAATGACATCCTTTGGTGCTAAACAAATCTCAAAAGGTCCTTTCATGCCTACTTTTAAGGTACAAGGTCATGTTTACCATTTGATAGGATCCCTTTTGCCTGAAGACCAACCTAAGTTTCTTCGAATATATTTCGTATCGGACTACAACGAACAGTCGAATATAAGAAATCAATATTTCCCGAATTTAAATACTGAACTAATTTCACAACTTCAAGACATGTTGCATCAGGTTAATTCATATGTATGCAGTTTTAAATCGGCACTAGAAGCTCTTCCTCTTTTTTATGATGATAGCAATTATAAAATTGTTATAAATGCCGATAGGCGTCCAACTCAGGAACATCCTAGGCGTTATAATGCTCCATCCACAAATGAAGTTGCTGTGTTATTGGTCGACCAAGAATGTGATAGGCGTGATATTGTTATCCGGTCCAGAGACAATCGTTTGCAACGTATTTACGAAACCTACAGGGCTTATGACAGTTTGCAATATCGTCTGATATGTTGTCGAGGGGAAGATGGTTTATACCAAACTGATCCGCATACAGGTGCACCTAATTATAATAAAAAGATTTCATGCCTTCAATTTTATTGTTACCACTTGCAAGTGAGGCGGAATAGGTTTGTATACTTTCAACGTTTTCGTGGCTTCTTCAATTAGTTTATTGTTGACCTGTATGCAAAAATTGAAACCGAAAGGTTAGTTTACTTACGATCTAATCAAAGGCAGCTACGCGCTGAAGAATACGTACACCTTCGCGACGCCATGCAGCAAGATAATGATACGGTGAATATGGGCCGTTTAGTTATTTTACCCTCTTTTTTTACTGATGGTCCACGGTACATGCACGAACGTACTCAAGATGCTTTTTGTTACGTAAGAAAATATGGACGTCCCGACTTATTTATTACAGTAACTACCAATCCTAAGTGGGATGAAATCAGTCGGGAGCTTCTTGAGGGTCAAGCACCGCATGAACGCCATGATATCATCGCAAGAGTTTTTCATTTAAAATTAAAATTAATGATAGATCTACTTACCAGAGATAACATTTTTGGAGAAGTATTGTGTTATATGTATAGTGTTGAATGGCAAAAACGCGGCTTACCTCACGCACATATCCTGCTATGGTTAAAAGATGAGGTTCGACCTAATGATGTAGACAGTTTAATCAGTGCTGAAATTCCAAGTCCGATTGCAGATCGCGTGCTATACGACATTGTTAAAACCCATATGATACATGGTCC
Organism: Trichoplusia ni; assembly: GCF_003590095.1. Classification (NCBI taxonomy): domain Eukaryota; kingdom Metazoa; phylum Arthropoda; class Insecta; order Lepidoptera; family Noctuidae; genus Trichoplusia; species Trichoplusia ni. Next base: position 2,722 of record NW_020800120.1, read on the forward strand.
ATGTGGTGCATTTAACGGGAATCCTACTTGCATGCAAGACGGTCGTTGCACTAAAAGATATCCAAAATGCTTAGTGGATGAAACTGTAACGGGACATGATGGATACCCATTATATCGTCGTCGTTGAAGAGACAATGGTGGTTTTACTGTTGAAAAACGAGTGTCTAGACAACAGGTAACTTTAGATAATAGATGAGTCGTTCCGTATTCGCCTGTGTTGTCTAGAACATTTCAAACTCACATAAATGTTGAAATGTGTAATAGTGTAGAGTCAATAAAATATATTTAGAGTACATTAATAAGGGCAGTGACCACGCTACATTTGCGTTGAGAAATGAACATAATGAAATTACTAGATTTCAGTCAGGCGGATCTTAAGTTTCAACATTCACGAAAGATATCCACCTGTGACTCATCTAGATGTTCATCTTGAAGGCGGTCAACGTATATATTTCAACGCCGAAAATGTTACAGAACGATTAGAGAACCCTACACAAACAACTTTATTAGCATTCTTTCGACTTTGCCAAACTGATGATTTTGCAAAATCTCTTTTGTATGAGGAAGTTCCATCGTATTATACCTACAATAAGCAACGAGGTGTCTTTAATCGGAGACGCCGTGGCAGGCCTGTAGGTGGCGAGTCAGGTATTTTCACAGAACATGTTCTTGGTAGAGTGTATACCGTTCATCCTAACAACGCTGAGTGTTTCTATTTGCGATTATTGTTACACACAGTGCTAGGACCAACCTCAATTATAGATTTTAGAAAAGCTTGCCAAGCGCGTCATTTGCTTGAAAATGATCAGCATTGGGATGACGCTTTAGCAGAATCCTGTATTAGTGATAATCCACGATGGTTACGCCATTTATTTGTAACATTACTAACATTTTGTAATTTGTCAGATGCTATACAATTATGGGAAAAATATAAAGAAAAACTTGCAGAAGACTTTCTTAGGAATATATCTCACAATGATGAAGGCACAACTAATGATAACGTCCGTGATCTTGCTATAAATCAGTGTTTATTGGCTCTTCAGGATGACTTAACAGCAGTAGGCGGTAAATTACTATGTGAATATGGTTTGCCAAAATTGCCAACACCAACCTCAGTCGGAGTCGTTACTAAAAGGGAATATTCCGCAAAGATTGGTTACAACCCAATGGAACTGCTGACGACATTAGAAAGCGGTGTCCCAATGATGACTGCAGAACAACGTTCAGTCTATGATCGCATGTGCGAGTGTGTTCAAAATAATTTGGGGACAATATGGTTACTATATTAATATTAGCTTCCGTTCGAAACCAAGGTAAAATTGCTCTTGCCGTGGCTTCATTAGGGATAGCTGCAACATTGCTACCATGAGGTAAAACTGCTCACACTATGTTTAAAATACCAATTGATTTAGATCGCACGGAAAGTCCAACCTGTAGTATTTCAAGCAATAGCGACAAAGCTAAGGTATTACGCGAGTATAATTTAATCATACGGGATGAGTGTACGATGGCCCATCGAAAAGGAGTAGAAGCGGTAGACAGAACTTTAAGGGATGTAAAACAAAATGATCGACCGATGGGCGGTATCACGGTTTTATTTTGTGGTAATTTCCGACAAACCTTACCGGTAATACTACGGGGAACCCGAGCTGATGAGGTTAGGGCTTGCCTGAAAAGCTCTTATTTGTGGCGTGATATACAATCGATGCATTTAACTATAAACATGCGAGTGAGAACTGGAGATAATCCAGATAATAGTCAATTTTCTAATACATTATTAAAGATTGGTGGAGGTACCTATCCACAACTACACCAAGGAAAACTTATTTTGACGCCTGAATTATGTTGTATAGTTCAATCTCAAACACATCTGATATCGTCGGTTTACGGTGACAAATATATTAAATAGGGACAATACTTGGCTCAGCGAAAGATCCATTTTAACTCCTCGCAATGATCAGGCATTTGAGATTAATAACAAAATACTGTCAAATCTACAGGGGAAAGCAAAGTTTATAGATCAATAAATAGAATGGTCGATGAACAAGAAGTCACTAATTACCTACCCGATAGAATTCTTAAATTCTTTAAATATGCCCGGACTTCCTTCTCATGAAATTTGTTTAAAAATTGGCATTCCGATTATTCTACTCCGAAATTTAAGACCACCACAATTTTGCAATGGAACTCGACTGAAAGTAACCCAGTTGCAACAAAATATAATCGACGCTCAAATTGTAACAGGTTGCGGTGCAGGAGAAACCGTCTTTATCCCCAGAATACCCATTATACCAAATAATTTTCCGTTCCAATTTAAAAGAACGCAATTCCCGGTATCGGTGTGTTATGCAATGACAACTAATAAAGCTCAAGGGCAGACTCTTCGTGTTGCCGGAGTAGATCTCGGTGTCAGTTGTTTCTCGCATGGTCAGTTATACGTTGCTCTTTCCCGGGTTAGCAGTTCTAGAAATCTTTATGTTCACGTGCCGGACGCAACAACTTCCAATATAGTTTAAGCCTCATGTAAATGTGATCTAAACAATATAACCAATACATTAACTTAATAACAGAAGGAGTCACACGCTAACAGATTCGCGGACACAGCTATCTTTTCTGCCGAAAGTCGCTATTACACGCGAACGAAGTCGCGGGCAAAAGCTAGTTTCAAATAAAATGGGAGATAATAGGACCAACATAGTAACTAATTTGTATACAGGGTGGAAGGGACATCATACCGATTCCGTGGACCAGGGATTTTGGACATGATTCTAAACCCCCCTGAGTTGGAATTTTTCATGGGTCTTTTCATGAAAATTGCATTTTTTTTCGCGTTTTTCTTAATTTTATGTGTCTTAAAATCATTTTTCCTACGTATTTCAACAATAGTTTTATAACGAAAGTCATTATTAAGCCGTTTTCACGAAAAAAGGCAATGTAAATGAAACACTAAAAACTGCTCCCGATCAGCTGATTCGTAAAGGTACTCGTCGGTCATCGCTCTCTCGCAAATCTAACCGAAAGTGACGTCAAAACCTAACCAATGCATGAGCGTCAACCGTAAGAGATAGCGCAACTATTGCGCGCGCACTCGCACTCATTATTCGTAATCCTGCCTACTATTTCTTTAAAAGAAGCCGCAAGCTTTGTAGGCAATTAAACAGTGTTTTGTTACTAATATCCATTATCTACTCATGAAATCCCTGTATAAAAATCTTTATATTTTTTTTTTCCTTCGAACCACTGAATAATTATTCCAGTCGCATAAAACAATTATTTTCATTCACAAAAGTACCTTCTATGATTAATCAATTTGAAAAGTTTAAGCTAAGTACTTTATTATTAAGAATAATTTTACGATATTCACATCGACCTCATGCAATTTATCGATAAAGGATCATAGGTACCTAGGTCCAACACTAGTCAAAGGTAAAACCGAAAGTTCGGCTTTTTTCAAAATAGTACCTATTTTTACTCAGTTCGTTTCTTACGCTAATCAAATGGGCATGTGCAAACGGGTTATTCGCGGACTAATTATCGTGTAGGCAGACAATTTTAGTGTGTTAAGTGAAATAAGTGAGTGTGTTGTGTGTGTAATTTTTTAATTACCATGCTTAGTAGCCCGATAGGTCATTTTACCGCCCGGGAGAATGGCAACATGCTAATGTGTTATTGTGAAGCACGTGGCAATGCGAGTCTTGCGTTGAACATTTACCGGACGCGGTACTTTTCGACCTAGGTTCAGCAGCAGATTTTGCGCCGCGCCAAAATTTGTGTGCACGTAGATGGCGGACATTTCGAACCATCATATCTGGTTAGAAGTGAGCGAGATTAAGGTAAGAGTAGGTTTGATTTAATAATACACTAGACACAGATTGAAGTCAGAATAGTGTAAATTGTTTGGTACATTTTTTTTATGATTGTTATTTGTTACGTCACAACTATTTTATGAAGTGCGCTCGCGTTTTGATCGTATCACCGAGTGTCGCCCTCCTACCACATTACAGTTCGTGTAAGTACGTACGCAGAGCGTAAGGATCGCGTGGTAGCCAATTCATTGCGTGGTCAAAAATGAATAAATCTATAAATATTAATCTCCGACGGTAGCGACTTCTTTAATTTTCATTAACACGTTATTGTAAAGTCATTATGCGACTTTATCGGTACGATGTTCCTTCCACCCTGTATGTACCTATTTTATAACTTATTTTAAAGGTCAAGGCTTTAAAACACACTGGTGCAGGGAGTGAAGATGTACATATATGTACCAACGATATAGTATTATGAAAGCTTCAGTTTTCTGGAAACTACCACAGAATCATGCCGTTCAATCAGGGACACAATAGAAGACGAGGTATATTTTATTTTAATAATTTATTGAATAGTAGGTAGGGTCGGATGTCTCACAGTGAACCAGGCAGCTTTATTGAACCATCGCCTATTTCTAAAATGCAACGTTGTTACTTCGTGCTAATGCGAGAAAAAGAGACATCTATAGACGCCGCTTTTACTCAGTAGTTTGTGTGGCGACAGCGTGCCAGGTGGCTGAGTGCGCACAGTTTCTTCGAAAAATAGTCTCAAAAGTAGGATTTTTGTTTGATTTTCTTTGTTTTTTCATTTATTTTCGGAAATAAATATCAAACTTGTTATAGTTAATTTGAGTTGTATAATTATCAAGCTTGTATCTCCTTAATAATTCATTGCGTAATGCTACTTGCATGTCGTTCGTTTTTTAAGGTTATTTCAAAAACGTGGTGTGTCCCACAATGAACCACTGTTGGTTGTCCTACATTGAACCATGGTTCATAGTGTACTCCCTGATTGGTGTTTTGATTTTCAATTGGATGCATAGGTATAATGCTTCACGTTTTATTTCAGAATGGCACGAAATAGAGTATTGGTAAGAAAACGGGGCGGGCACACAGCGGAAAGCATGCTGAATGCTCTTAAACTACATAGAGCTGGCGAATCCATTAGAAAAGCTGCGAAAACTTATGGCATTGCTTATTCTACTTTACGCCGCTATGTAAAGCGGAATTAAAACGTAGTTGAAGAAGAACTTGCTAACAAGAAATTGACACCGAATAACGAAAATCATTTGATTTTCAATGATCAACGAGAAGAAGCCCTCAAAGAATACATCAATGAATGCGCTTTGAAATATTATGGACTGTCTGTGACCAACTGTTGCAAAATTGCGTATCAAATGGCGAAATTGAACAACATTAATATTCCTGATAGCTGGGAGAGAGAAAAGAAGGCAGGCAAAGAATGGTTCCGTTCATTCAAAAAACGCCATGGTGAAATGTCAGTAAAGAAGCCCGAGGCTGTTAGTTTAGCCTGCGTGACGTCATTTAATAGAGAGACTGTAAAATCTTTCTTTGATAACCTAAGAGCAGCTATATCTCGTCACCCATCTTTTGGTACCGGTTGTCGAATCTTCAATTTAGACGAAACAGCCACCACAACTGTTCAACGTCCACAAAAAGTAGTTGGGCCTAAAGGCAAACACAATATTTGCAGATTAACTAGTGGAGAAAAAGGGGTCTTGGTCACCACTTGTGCAATTATATGTGCTTCAGGCCAAGCCCTGTCACCATTCTTGTTTTCCCACGCAAAAATTTTAAAGATATAATGCTGGCAGGTGCTCCCCCGGGTTCTCTCGGTTTGGCCAATCCAACAGAATATTACGCTGAAAAAGCCTTTCATCATTGGCCTAGCCTTTTCCCAACTATGTTGGTGTCGGCTACCAGTCTAACCGGTTTCAGCTAAGTACCAGTGTTTTACAAGAAGCGACTGCCTATCTGACCTCCTCAACCCAGTTACCTGGGCAACACGATACCCCTTGGTTAGACTGGTTGTCAGACTTTTCAAGCTTCTGACTACCTGTAACGACTGTCAAAGATTTACGAATAACAGCCGGGAGCCACAATTTAACGTGCCTTCCGAAACACGGAGGAACTCGTTATGACAAAGATGGTCACCCATCTACGGACCAACCGCGTCAAGCATAGCTTAACCTGTGATCGTTTCACTTATGCGGTTATAGTTTAGCCATGAGCTCCTCGCTCGCTGAAAAAGCCTTTATAGTTGTAAAATAGGGAACCACTTCCGGGCGGTTTTTCGATGCCAATATGTTTACCATCGCAAGCTCCAATACAGTGATTGAAATTCCATTTATCTTCGAATTCAGCTGCTACTTGTATCCATTCTGATTCTGTTTGCGGTAACTAAAAAATAATTATACACGGTGATTTTTTAGTCGTCTTACAAAAGCAGCCCAGTTCATGTAACCAATGACTAAAACACGTTCATGATAAAAAAAATAGGTATTTATGAGATTTGAATAAATTTAAAATGCAATTTTTATTCAATATTATAATGCAATTCGTAGCTTTTTTTTTAGAAACACAGCTCTGTTGCGAGCGCGGTCCGAGCCTTGTAACAATGGTGAGGGGCGCGGGCGGCGGCGTTTTATCATTTTTAAGAGTACATTTCAGATTTCTCTTGTTTAATTTTTCTTCGTACTTACTATCTTAGTTGATGATAAAAAAAAAAATTGCGCTTAGGGGTATTTTACGTCGGATTCATGAACTGGGCTGCTTTTGTAAGACGACTAAAAAATCACCGTGTATAATTTATTTATTTTCAGGATTCATCATTATCTTGCACAGAAGATACTCGGATGACAAATTCTACCAATAGCCAAAATATGTTTAAGAAAAAAAAGGAAGAAGCTCCTTTAAAACAACAACAGGACATTCTTGATAAAGCTAGCGGGTTAATGAACACGAAGGAAGAAGACTGGGAAATCCTTGGAAGATTCATTGGAATGCAACTGAGAGATTCGAATCAAGGGCAACATATTATAGCCCGTAAATTAATATCAGATGTGATATTTTATGCTACTTTAGACAAGTTGTCTGAAGAATCATTTGTAGGTTTAACCACAAATAACTATCAGTCTAAGGCTTCATACCCATACTTCACACCTTTACGATCATCGTCTTCCCAGAGTGAATTTCATCGTCCTGTTAGAACATCATCACCATACCAGTCCCCGTATCCATCACAATCTACACAGTACCGTATCTAATCGCCAAATTCTCCCCTTTGTAACTTAACACCCCAACAACAAATGCAGTTCTCACATCCTTCAGCATCCACGCAGTACCACAGCCAATCTTCAAATTTTCTTCATTACTTACCACTTCAGAAACAAGTACAGCCATCTCACCCTTCACAATCACCAGAGTACCACAGCCAATCTTCAAATTCTCTTCATTACTTTCCACCTCAGCAACAAATACAATCTTCTCCTACTGTGGAATATACAATTCAAGCCCCACACCCCTCAGATCCTTTACCATCTGTACAACTTCATATCCCATCCCCTCCTCCACATTCAACTACGTTGGAGGAGACGAATGATGGATCTCTGTTGATTGAAGGCAATGGAGACATAATGAAAGACTTTTTAATTTTTGGTAAAAAGAACAAAAATATCTAAAAAAATTGTGCACAATAAAAAACCTTTTATAACAAAGAATTTTTATTTACTTACCTTTATATAATTTTCCAAACATGTGTAAATAGCCGAACAGGTTTTAGGGATAATTATTGACAGCATGGGTTGAGAGAACTGTATTTCAAATCTTGGTATGAATTCCCTGTTGCAAGAAATCGTAATGTTACCACCAATCTTTGTTTTGCACTAATGCTGTCTCTTAAATAAGTATTTTGTTTTTGTATATACTCGTATAGTGTCACAAGATTTAGTAAAATATCGAACGATCTTAAATCCATTCGAAGATAATTTCTGAAGTCTGCCGGTTCTAAAACACTCATTATATTCATGTTTGATAACCTGTAGCGCAGTAATAAATATTCCTTGACCCACGTCTTTTTTTTGTCTGTATATTGATGGACCCAACGGCCACAGCCACGGCGAGGCAAATTTTTTGATTTTTGGACAGCACTGGAGCCATTTTGTTTATAGTAGATAGTAAAACGTTCGCCTTTGTTGTGTTTCAGCAGGCAACTGATTTAGTAACTATATTTTGAACAGTGTGATTAGAAGCTTCTAATTTCGTTCCTTTTCTGAATTCTGATTTAGGTTACTAAATTTAGTAGTCTAATAAGCCTTTAAGCCGATTTGGCAATTCGAACGGTCCAATAATTAAATCGTTAACAATTCCGGCACACATGTTAATTGAAAATTCGTGTTGAAATGTGGTTTCTCGAACAGCGTATGGATTTTCAGCAGCCCAAATGTGCAAGATGCGATGATTAGTTATTCCAGCTCTAGTAAACATTGCTTCATCAAATCCATAAAATCTCTTTTAAGAAGTTTAGATAACGTCTATGCTGTCGTAATATCTACGTACAAAACACCAACCTCCGCACACTGCCTGCATCTCTCATATTTTGAGCGCGTCGATAGTGATAAGGGTGGAGACTTTTTTTTTTCAACACACGCCACTCTCGTTTTTGATATAGCCAGCCTGATTGCTATTCGGCGAACGCCTAACGTTGGGTCAGCTGACACTAAACGTAGTATTTCTTCATCGATGTCCTGAGGAGTAGCTGAACCATTACAAAATCCATACACAAAATGCCAGCAATATGGGAAGATTCCAAATTAGAAAGTCTAGACATTTTTAAGCCTAAGCCACAAAACTTCTCACAATGTTTTAAAACTTGAGACATCACGAAATACGTAGCGTGCACAATGAACGATCGACTAAACTAGAAAAACCAAAGCCGAAATTAAAAAGGGGCGTAAACTCAGCGTGCTACACAATAAAACCGGTTTTTGTTTACCTGCATCATTGTTTTGTTTTGTAAAAAGTAAAGGTCTCATTCAAGAGTTTGTAGTTGGGTGCATGTTTGAAATAGTAGCAAACATTGTTCTCAGCTATTGTAGGAAATATCATGTAGTTAATAAATAAATTAAAAAAATGTGACATTAGAGGGCATTTTTTAGATTTATGTTGAAACAATGAAAAAAAGAGTTTTACTTTCTTCGAATTTTAATTTTGTTTTTTATTTATTAAATATTTTACTACATTTAGGTTATGTTAAATGATTTAAATTGATAAACCATGATGTCGGCTAGTCAGTAGAAAAAAAAATAATGGAAAAAAATGAACAAACTTAGGAAATTTTGGAAAAAAATTGCAGCACATCACACGCCTTTACAAAAAAAAAGAAAAGAATCATAAAAAAATAACTAAAGCCGCTAAGTCACAAATATAAATATAATTATCAATAATATTGTTCAAGTATTCAAAAAACGCCGGGTGGTCACTTATCCCTGGGACACATTGTCCCAGGGATAAGTGACCACCCGCATATCCTATTAATAATCCCTTAGATAATATACCCACGTTTTGAGTGGCCCCTCTCTCAGCCCCGTAGGGTTATTTTCTTATTTTTAGAACATTTATTTTTTTATTTTATTGAGTAGAATAATGAACGTATTGAGTCCCCTATACTAATTAACTTCGATTCAAGATGCGACTGTGGCGCGGCCAGAAAGGCCACCACGAACGTGTGTTGAGCTTTGCTTTGCAAGGTAATGTAATCGTTTCATAGCAACTTCGTCTTTGGTACCTACATGTGCGGTAATTATAGTACAGTTAAAATCTCGCTGCAGAGTCGGTCATAAATCATAATCGGAGTAGGGATTAGCGCTAGTTGCGCGCGCGCAAGGCCATTCGATAGCGGAATCGTTAAGGTTATCACGTAAACATACTGCATTCATTTTTGTTTCATACAGGGTTACTGGTAACTCGACGTATTTCTTACAGGACGTCACAGTAGGGCTAAAAAGCAACAAATTAAGCCACTAAATGTTCTACCGAAATTCAGCAGTTTCTGAGTTACATAGATTTTAAGTATTTTTATCGAAAATCCCAGATTACATCATTTAGAACCAATTTAAAAATGATTTACGGCGCGACTGTACTGAAATTTAAGTTAATATCATAGTTGTCGCCGTAGCAGATCTTTGTTAATAATTAAAAGTTCAAAAATACCAGTGACCCTGTATATGTTTTATTTTGTTTAAATATTTAATATACTTTGTTGCAAATTAGGTGATAAAAAATAAATGTGTTTTGATTTCTATTACCCACTTACAAACATATAAACCTATCGATATCACTCATCGACTGCAAAGATGTACAGGACAACGGGTGGGCGTGGTCTGTCCATAAGGCCCGTGAGTGGGAAAGAAAGCGAAACACTCGAATGATTCATGACCTAGTCTGCAGCGATATGTTAACTATACTATAATCGTAAGGATTTTTATAAATGGTGGTTGTATGCATTTATGTCTAAATTCCTGTGAAGCGCGTATTAGCGTGGATTGTGACCTAACGAGGGCAATCGTAGCACAGCTTAGTGTCGGAGTTTGTTCCATGTTGAGCTACTGCCGTATTTTCGTGAAGGCTATGTTATTTATAGGTCGGGTGTTTTTCGACCATGACTTCCTTTACTTAAGGTAAAGACGGTAGAGTGTTTCAGAGCGCATATACTGGCGGTCTTGCTCCATCCAGTAGATGAGATCGCGGATGTTGATGCGCTTCAGACGTGTGCGGAGCGCCATCTGGCTGTGCCCAGATTGCTAAACAGAAAACAAACACGTATTTCGGACGCTAAACGTAATAATTTATATAACAATACATAAAAGAAAATTTAACAAATTTTCTATTAAGTTCTTCAAATAAAGAGGCGCCTTGTGGTTGAAACTTGCTGTAATACTTACAAATCCCGAGGTGCTGGCGACTCCACTGGAGGTGGGGTCTCCGGAGCCGCCGGGCCCAGCCTCCAGCCTGGCCTTCTTGCGCGGCCCGATGGCCTGCAGCGCCGTGAGGTTGGCTTCGCGCTGGCGCAGCTCTTCCAGCTCAGCGCGCTGCATCTCCTTAGCCTTGGCTTTCAGCTTGGCCTGCTCCGGGTCTTCATTCTTGGACCTTGATTTGGCAGCTCGCAACAACATCTCTCTTTCGGAATCCTCACGTCGCTTCTTGTCGACGCGGTCAAGATCCTCCAAGAACTTCAGCTGACCCTTCACGTCTTGAGTAGTCTCATAACGGGAGTCCGTCTGTAGCAACATTTCAATTGATTATATACTGGTCAAAATAAAATAAGGGCCATCATGTATTTTTTTATTTTTCAAAAGTTCTTTCGTTTGGGATTGACAAAATAATTGTAATTAATTAATAATTTTTTCATGTAAAAACGTAAAAATAATGATTAGAATTATAAGCAATCGTCTGTATTTTTTTTTTAATTAAAACAGATTTTTCTCTAAAAGTTAGCAAAAAGGGTTTAAAAAAAGTCTTTATTATCTTTTTATTTTTATCAATAACATGTATGTTCCTCCCCTCTTTTGAACACATTCTTGAAGTCTAGAAGACATACTCTTTATCAGGTGTCGAACTATTTCTTGTAAAATTTGTAACCAACTTGTTTTGAACACATTTATGAGTTGTCTTTCATTGTGCACGGGTTGATTGGTGTAACGGACGCTTCTTTTAAACAAGTCCCACAGGTACTCAATCGGGTTCAGGTCCGGACTGTTTGCAGGTCACGGCAACACTTGTATACCAGCTTAATTTATAATCTATAGTTAATCTTATAATCTATAGCTTCATTTGTGTCCCTAGCTGTATGTGCGCGAGAATTAATTAAAATTCTGCACCAATTCTTTATGCAAATGGCACCACATGGGGTCTTATGACCTGCTCAATGTATCGCTAAGCCGTTACCGTGCCTTCCTTGACAATTGAGAACTCTGTTTTACCTGATAGCGAAAGTCTAATTCGACGATCATCACAAAAAAAATCAGTTTGGTCTCATCTGTAAACAATACCGTGCCCCAATCACTTGTGCCTCAGTCTTGGTACTGTCTTGCGAATGATAATCGATTCGCACGGTGCGCACTTGTCAATGGGATTCGCACTACACGTCTCCTAGATAAATTTTCTGGTCTTTTCAATTGGTTTCTAATCGTCTAGTCACTAACATTGGTATAGTTACCGGCACAGATCTTGAGCGCTCGGCGGAAAAGTGGAGATCGCTTTGCGCATTGTAAAATAAAACGCCAATCAATTGTGCGTACTCCTCGTCTTGAAGTGCATGCAACTGCAGCTCATGACGGCTATGACGCGATGCGCTGCGGGCCAATCACTGCACTGTAGTCCGCCCCGCGCCTCACTTCTTACCGCAAAAGGGACCCAAAAAATCACTTCTGCGCAGGTGAAGGTCAGCGCTCAAGATCCGTGCCGGTAACTATACCTGTTGCCTGCCGCAGGCGGTTTTGTTAGGAGCAAGCAGTGACGAAGCGCTCTCTACGCGCAGTAAATCGTATATAGCGATCTTCCTGTGATGTGGTTGCTCGAATCCTGTCTGATCCTCGTCTCCTGGTTGCACTCCAGGTCTCTTGAAAATTTTCCAAGGATTTTTGATGGTCCTCCTGAATTAGTTGTGGTCTGTAGGTCCATATGTCTTCGAATCCTAGGCATTGTTCTCTCTTATTGTTTATTCATAGCATGAATAAACATTTAAATTTAGTAAAATTTAACTGTTCATGCAGAAATTCACAGTTTGAATGACTTAAAAGTTGATCTTAAAATAGGGTAAATTCAAGTGGGTCATTAGAAACGTGTATTTCCAGAAACGGGAATTCATTATTTATTTCCCGATGGTCCTTGATTTTTTTTCTATTGCTCCCACCAAATAAGACTGTTACTGTTTTAATTGGCAAAAAAACTTTGAAATCAAAATCAGTCATTTATTTCTTACTATACGTTTCATAATTTACAAAAACTGAGAAGAATGTTGTAAAATAATAATTAAATCTAACGAAGTAACTTATTTAAAAGCTAACTAAGAAACATACAAAAAACATATTTCTGCACAAATCTTTTTAGTGGGACGAACGGCACTAATCGAAGAACACATTCCCATTCGTCCCTTCTTGAATTATGATGGGGACGGTTGGGAACAAATTAAATATTATTTTTGTAAATTCCCGTTTGTCCCTATCGGGCGACGAAATCGAGGGGACGAACGAGAATACACGATTAAAAACATTAAAAAAAATAAGCAGGTTGTATACTCGCATTACTGTTTGTTAACACTTTAAGTATCATCGTTAAAAAGAGTTAGCTACTTAGATAATTTGGGTTAAACTTCAAAATAGTCGAGTGGCCCTTATTTTCTTTTAATTAATATAATATCTACCGCATGCTTAACCTACCCTGCTTAACCTGTGATCGAATCACTTATGATTCGATCACAGGTTACGCTATGCTTGACGCGGTTGGTCCGTAGATGGGTGACCATCTTTGTCATAACGGGTTCCTCTGTGTTTTGGAAGGCACGTTAAATTGTGGGTCCCCGCTGTTATTCCTACATCTTTGACAGTCGTTACAGGTAGTCAGAAGCTTGAAAAGTCTGACAACCAGTCTAACCAAGGGGTATCGTGTTGCCCAGGTAACTAGGTTGAGGAGGTTAGATAGGCAGTCGTTCCTTGTAAAACAATGGTACTTAGCTGAAACCGGTTGGACTGGTAGCCGACCCCAACATAGTTGGGAAAAAGGCTAGGCCAATGAAAAATGGTCTACTAACTAAAAGAAATGTATTGGTATAATGCAAATTTGTTTTTACGCGACACTAGCGGCCTTTGCTATAAATGTAGTTTTATATAATAGTTTCTTTTTACCTTGACTAAGGCGTCTATGCGGTGCTGGGCTATTACAGCCAGCTTCTCAACGATGGTCTTGATACGCTCGTGCAGCGCGTGGCTGAGCAGCCCCGCTACCTCCGGTGACGATTCCTCCAGGCCGTGCTTAGCCGCTATAGCCTTGATGCGGGATTGCATCAAACCCAACGGGACCAGGTACTCTTCTTTGCAAGATCTGATGTGAGAAAATATTTACGAGATATGATTTGAAGTTGTTGCAATAAAAAGCGTGTTTAGCATCATAACGATATCAGAGCTTTAATTACATTTATGGGCTTCAATTCTGGATTTTTTTTATCAAAATTATTATCAAGCATATCGTACCTTATCTGTGCTCCGATCATTTCAGTAGAGCCAAGAATGCGTTGTGATTCCTCGGCTAAGTTCACGCCACCCATGGCGGCAACATCATTGATGTCGTCATCGCCCGCCATCTTATCGTCTCCGAAGGGCTGGGAGAACTGGCTCGAAGACTTCTTCTCTTTTTCTTTCAAGAGAGACTTGCCGGGAGCGAGAACAGCGTTGAGGCTAGCGGGAGTGGTGGATCTTGGAAAGTTTGCCTTGCTGTTCACTGTCATCGCCTTTCCACTGCTCACTTTGTTCACGTTGATCTTAGTGTGAAGCGGGATGTTCTGCAATACGGCAATGGTGCTGCCTCCTTTCTGCGCCGGCTTCTGG
>NW_020800121.1:0-60207 GCF_003590095.1 Trichoplusia ni
CTTATCAGTTCGTGAATATTTAAATGAAGTCCATCAAGCCATTATTTCTAATGAAATCCTTAAGCTTCTCCCCGTACACGTTTGTTACCCCCATTTCATGAACATGTTATCAAGGCAATTACAAAAACGGCGGGTAGAAAAAAGATTGAGGGCTTTTATATTAGAAATAATGGCTAAATTAGTCCACATTGAGGATAACAAAATTTTGAAAAAATGCTTGAGGTCAATATTTGTGATATTTTTATATCCTGAAGCAAATCAAGAGCTGTTTGATTCTCTCCAGTTCTTGTCTGATCTGCCCAACGCTCCTGAAATTCTCGATTCTGATGATGATGATGATGATGATGATGATTCCGAAGATGTTATTGACAGTGAATTAGATGATGAATTGGACGATGAATTAGATAAGAGTAATGACCCTGAAAGTGAGAAAAGAAAAAAATCAGATCAGAAGACAACAGCGGCTTATAAGTCAAGCCCGTTTTATTTAGATGCTCTATTAATAAAAAATGAAATTCAAGAAAAAATTGAGCTTTTGAAAAAAGAAAATAAATTAATAGATAATGCTTATTGCTGCAAGACTTTCGTCGAGTATGCAATGAAGCGAATCATTCCTTTCATTCCTCTCTGGTCACTGTCTGCACGGGAAGAAAAGAAGCACTCTTCTAATGTGTCCGTGGAAAACTTTTTTAAAAATGTCAAAATTGAAAAAAACATTGCTGTTAAAGCTGGGCATTTCATAGATAAACGGTACCAAGCAATTTCGAGTCGGTATAAACAATTAGATTTACCGATACCGAAAGTTAATATTTTACGAAAGCGACGTGTTATAAATGAACCGGATAACATGCAACCAGAGGAAGCATGGAATCGTGACAAGTCGAAACAAGCTCCAAGGATTCCTTACCAAGAAGGAAAAAGGTTGAAACGAGCTATCGACAAGTCAAAAGTTCCTGCTCTGATATTTCATAACAACGGTACGATAAAAAATATTGATTATTATTATCATCCAAACTGCCCTCGTGAATATACCGTCGCTCTAACGAAGAGCCTCAATGATGATTCAATTTTGAAATTAAACGGAGAAGATTACAATACTTTGTACGACAGAGGATGGCTCTTGAACTTTACTATTGACTACTGTGCTACTGCATTAATTAAAAACTCACCAGAACATTCAAAAGCAGCTTATGTTATCTGTGAAAACAGCTCTAAAATTTTAAAAAATTCCGTAGAAAATTTTGGTCAGAACTTTCATCTCAATATGAAAAAACAATGGTCTCGTAAAACCCATCTATTTCTTCCGTGTCATGTTCAGAACTCTCATTGGATTCTTGTTTATGTCCAATTAAAAGAGAAATGGATTTATTTATTAGATTCTGGTCAAATAAAAGAAGATCCCGAATTTTATGCAGCAAATTTAAAAAAAAATTTCAGTGCTGTTTTCCCCAGCAAAAACAAAAAGGATGATTGGCTTTTAAAAAATATGGTTTATCCATCTCAAGATGAAAAGGATGGTTTTAATTGCGGAATTTACGTAATCTATTTCATCGAACAAATCTTAAAAGGTATCATGTTTTATTCACTCATAATATTTTTTTTAAACATGAGATAAGTGTGATTAGTATGCTACGGTTCTTAAACTAATTTGATGTTTTTTTTTAGTCAGTATGTATAGTTGCTTAACGTTAATTATTCAATATTTTTTTTTAAGGGCATCAAATCATACCGTTGAAATTCAACCCCAACGAGTATAGAGAGCAGTTAAAAGTTAAATGCCTTGAGAATTCATTAGATGTTTCCGATTTGTGTCTCGTATGTGGACAAGGTGTATTTAGAAAAAAATTAAATTGGGTTTTATGTGAAAGCTGTCAGAGGTGGTCACATATCAGCTGTCTCAAACATTTGAAGAAAACTTACGAGGAGATTAAAAGTGAAGATTATAAATATAACTGTGATTTATGTAAGAAATGGGTCATGGAAGATTGATAATAGACTAAAAAGCCTTGATTAAACATAAGAATTAAATTTTTTTGAAATACAGACTGAAAAATTTTTTATTCCTTATTATACTCTTATTATTTTACGTGCCCAATACTTACCTTACTCGTTGATACCTTACCTCGGTCATAGCTAATTATTTTCAGTTGAATTATCTTCATTACATGTTTTTTACAGGATTATATTATTCATACATCACAAAATAAATAACAAAATAATTAGTTTTTTAGCAATTTTGTAAATCATTTTTCTCAAATTTCGTAAATCTAGATTGCAAATTTATTGACTTGAGCAAAAAAAAAATTTATTCATCCTTTACCGGATATTCTCCGTCAAAATAATTGTAAAAAATTGAAAAATATAAATATTTAATGAACAAATGAAAAAAAAAAGATCTGAAAAGAATCATCTTCAGATTTTTTAAAAATGAAAATGAAAAACTTTTTTTTTGTGTTTCTTATCGTTTTTGATTTTAATATTCCGGACCAAAATTTTCAAAAAAATAAAAAAATAAGAATACTCAAGAAATAAATAAGAAAATAAAAAATCCGAGATCAATCATCTTTAGATTGGTGAAAAATGAAAACATGATAGTTTTTTGATTTTGATTATTTTTTACTTTGATATCCGGCGCCAAAATTTTCAAAAAAATAAAAAATTAAGGATATCTAACGATCCGACTAACAAATTTTAAATCAAAAAAATATCATCTTTAGATTTTTCAAAGACGAAAAGGTGACTTTTTTTTTTAATAATAATCATTTTACTCGTAGATATACGTCCCAGAATGACCTAAGCCAAAATTTAAAAAACTAACTGAAATCATCTTTTTGGATCTAAAAATAAACTAAATTTTAAAATTTCATATTTATGAAACGATAGGAAACACGGTGAGAGTTTCCCAAAATTTAATTTTTAATGTAAATTTTTTTTTATTCGCAAAAAGAAATATTATTTATGATCATCTGTAGGTAAGTCAACGACAAACCATTTATAATTTGGTAAACTCGAAAAACTTAATTTCGCTTGTAGATATCCGAAATTTATCTGAAATTTTATTTTGTCTGCTATCCGCTAACTTCAGGGACGTGTCTTATTACGTATCGAAAATCGTATCATGAATGGCTATCGCAAGTTTCTATCCTTCATATTTATTCTGAGTGTTGTTATTGAATGTGCACTATGCTGAGTGTGCAGTAATTCTGGATAGTATTATTAAATTTGATTTAAATTATTTTGATTGTTAGTGTTAATTTAGGAGATACCTAAAATTATCACATATTGACAAAAATATATTTAATGTTGTAAATTTGTTAGAAATATGGAATTATTCAATTACATGATATTGTATTTATAAGATTATATTATATACATGTTGTAACTGGGACTCCTTGTAATTTCCAGTGCAGTACTATTATTATTATATGTATATATGTCGCCGCGAGGATTATCCAATCATCATTTAATGATCTTTAAAATGTTTAATTAATTTAAAACTATTTTGTTTATAAATAATCACAGTCTCGAATTTAATTAGTCGATTTTGATAATAAAGATGTCAAAATATTTATGGCGGTAGCTATTTTAAAATCAGAATAATTCATTCATTTGGCGGTAGTAGTGTTTTTGTGATTAATGAACGAGATTATAAAAGGTGTAACTCGAGCGAGGAGCTCACTTTTGTTGCTGATTTTCGGAGACTAAACATTGTAAGTAGAATCTATGTCAGATTGATTAAAATTTATTATTATTTGAATTTAACGTGTTTTAATTATTTGAAATCCTCTAAGGCTGCTTATAAAATCCCTTTTACTATAGTGGTTTAGATTAGTGTTTGTAACTTGTTTTGCTTTGTGATGTAGATGCCTAATTATGAATTCTTTACATGTTTTAGTTATAGCAGAACTGATGGCCATAACTGGGTCAGCAGTTCTGCTTATTTTAAAAAATCTAACGCCATGCTTAAATGCGACATATCTCTTTTATTTCATGCATTCTATTTTTAAATATATTTTTAACTTAATTTTATTTGTGTATGTACATCTTTTTATATACACACATTGTATAATATATATTACTAGCTGTTGCCCGCGACTTCGTCCACGTGGTTAGAATTTTCCCCATTTTCCATTGTATCTTCGCTCCTATTAGTCGCAGCGTGATGTTATATAGCCTATAGCCTTCCTCGATAAATGGTCTATTCAACACAAAAAGAATTTTTCAAATCGAACCACTGGTTCCCGAGATTAGCGCGTTCAAACAAACAAACAAACAAACTCTTCAGCTTTATATATTAGTATAGATATAGACTAGTATAGATATAGATTTTATGTTTTATTATATAAAATAAAGTATAAAGGTTATTTTTATTATAATTCAATTCCGGACCCAAAAAATTAATAAATAAAAACATCATGTTGTTGTTCGTATGTGCATATAGTATATAAATTTTATAGTAATATATTTATGTTGTTGTTTTTAAAATATGATATTTCAATTTCCTCTTGAATAATGATAAGGACTGAATTGCTTTTATATTGTTTGGTAATTTATTATACAGCTGAGCCCCTTCGTATTTAATGTTCTTACTTCCGTAATTTGTGCGTGGTGCCTCTAAGCATATATTGTTAGCATTTCTCATCAAACGTCGTTGAATTTGCGCCTTTTTTGTGAATGTTATTTGCGTATGTATATCTTTTTTCAGGATTTTTCTTAAAAGAATACACGTATTGTATTTATACATTTATGCTAATGTCATAAGGCCAGTTTTATTATATACTAGCTTGTGCCCGCGACTTCGTCCGCGTGGAATAGTGACTTCCGGAAGAAAAGTATAGATAGCTGTGTCCGCGACTCCGTCAGCGTGTAACTCCTTGTGTATTAAGTTAATGTATTGGTAATATTTATTATTATTATTTATATTGGTAATATTGTTTAGATCACGTTCACATAAGGCTTAACCCTTTATAAGACACAGAACTTAAAAATATTTATAGCTTTTAAACTTTATAATAATGTGTTAAGGTTCAAATTCTGGTGGCAATATAAGTACCACTGCCTTATAAAGGTAAGGTAAAGGTACCTATAAAACGAAAATACTTTAGTGCAAAGCTTCCGGGTAAACTATATTGAAAGTTGACCCGTCCGGCACGTGAACATAAAGACTTTTAGAACTGCTAACACGGGAAAGAGCAACATACAACTGACCATGTGAGAAACAACTGACACTGAGATCTACTCCAGCAACACGAAAAGTCTGCCCTTGAGCCTTGTTAATTGTCATTGCATAACACACCGATACTGGGAATTGCGTCCTTTTAAATTGGAATGGAAAATTATTTGGTATTAAGGGTATTCTGGGAATAAAGACGGTTTCTCCTGCACCGCAACCTGTTAAAATTTGAGCCTCGATTATATTTTGTTGCAACTGGGTTACTTTTAGTCGAGTTCCATTGCAAAGTTGTGGTGGTTTTAAATTTCGGAGCATAATAATCGGTATCCCAATTTTTAAACAAATTTCATGAGAGGGAAGTCCGGGCATATTTAAAGAATTTAAAAATTCTATCGGGTACCTAATTAGTGGCTTCTTGTTCATCGACCATTCTATTTATTGATCTATAAACTTTGCTTTCCCCCTGTATATTCGACAGTATTTTGTTATTGATCTCAGATGCCTGGTCATTGCGAGGAGTTAAAATAGATCTTTCGCATAGCCAAGAATTGTCCCTATTTAATATATTTGTTACGTCACCGTAAACCGACGATATAAGATGTGGTTGAGATTGCACCATACAACATAATTCAGGCGTCAGTATAAGTTTTCCTTGGTGTAGTTGTGGATAGGTACCTTCACCAATCTTTAATAATGTGTCAGAAAATTGACTATCATCCGGGTTATCTCCAGTTCTCACTCGCATATTTATAGTCAAATGCACCGATTGTATATCTCGCCATAAATAAGAGCTTTTCAGGCAAGCCCTAACCTCATCAGCTCGGGTTCCCCGTGGTATTACCGGTAAGGTTTGTCGGAAATCACCACAAAATAAAACCGTGATACCGCCCATTGGTCGATCATTTTGTCTTATATCCCTTAAAGTTCTGTCTACCGCTTCTACTCCTTTTCGATGGGCCATCGTACATTCATCCCATATGATTAAACTACACTCGCGTAATACCTTAGCTTTGTCGCTATTTCTTGAAATACTACAGGTTGGATTTTCCGTGCGATCTAAATCAATTGGTATTTTAAACATACTGTGAGCAGTTTTACCTCCTGGTAGCAATGTTGCAGCTATCCCTGATGAAGCTACGGCAAGAGCAATTTTACGCTGATTTCGAACATAAGCCAATATTAATTTAGTCAAAAAGGTTTTTCCAGTTCCTCCAGGTGCATCTAAAAACCATATTGTTCCCAAATTATTTTGAACACTATTGCACACGCGGTCATAAACTGAACGTTGTTCTGCAGTCATCATTGGGACACCGTTTTCTAATGTTGTCAGCAGTTCCGTTAAATTATAACCAATCTCTGCGGAATATTCCCTATTAGTTACCTCTCCGACTGAGGTTGGTGTTGGCAAACCATATTCACAGAGTGATTTACCGCCTACTGCTGTTAAGTCATCCTGAAGAGTTCCGGTGGGTCTTCGAATGAAGGCAAATTTATTTTACCTGTAGAACAACAGAAACCAGCTGACTCCTTACTCCACTTTGAAGCATTACAAAAACGACATACCACGTTCATATCGCCTATTACAGAAGATGATCCATAATCAATTGTGAGGTTATAAGCAAACCCACTTTTATATTTGTCGGACCAAGCCACCGAATTTCTAGATTGATCTTCTATGTGTACATCTAAGTTATTAAGGCTATGTCGAAATCTGTCTGCAGTAAGACGGGCCTCTCGCTGTTCGTCCGTTTCAAGAGACCGAATATTTTCGATTCTTAATCTTTCATTAGACAAACTTACTGATCGTTCTTGTCTCAAAGAATTATAATATTCGCGTACCGACTCTAGTCGTTGTTCATGCTCATGTGCGTCTTCGAGAGATCGAATAACATTATGGTGCACCCTATCATTTGTCAAACGGTCTTCATATTGAGTTAAAGTTTCAGATTCTCGAGATAAAATATGACGTTCGCGGTCAGCTGTGAGACGCAATTCCCTCTCAGTGTAGGTTTCTGACTCGCGAGACAATATATGACGTTCGCGGTCAGCTGTGAGACGCAATTCCCTCTCAGTGTAGGTTTCTGACTCGCGAGACAATATATGACGTTCGCGGTCAGCTGTGAGACGCAATTCCCTCTCAGTGTAGGTTTCTGACTCGCGAGACAAAATATGACGTTCGCGGTCAGCTGTGAGACGCAATTCTCTGTCAGTGAAGGTTTCTGACTCGCGAGACAATATATGACGTTCGCGGTCAGCTGTGAGACGCAATTCCCTCTCAGTGTAGGTTTCTGACTCGCGAGACAATGTATGCCGTTCGCGGTCAGCAGTGAGACGCAATTCTCGTTGTGACGCAGTTTCAGCATCTCGGGATAACACATGTTGTTCTCGGTCAATGGTAAGCCTCAGCTCTCGTTGAGAAGAGCTTTGAGACGCCCGTGATGTAGCTCGTCTCGCTCTGTCAGCTGCTAATCGCATCTCTCTCTCTGGAGAGCTTTCATTGGCTCGAGAGGTTGAGGCACTAACTCTCATAGAGTTTAACCGATGTGCTCTTTCCTCTGCCGATTCTTGAGAACGCGCATTTCTCATCCTTTTAGCATCTCTCGAATTTCGAGATAAAGATGGTCGTTTTTTAGGTGGCATTGTGTATTTTTAATCGACGGTAACTGAAGCTACCTTACACTTACAATTATATATAGTTATTATGTAATAATTACGAAAATAAACTATAAATATAATAAAACACTACCAATTACGAAAATAAACTATTAATACAATTAAACACTACCAAAATAACTAATATAATAATAACGAAAATAAACTATTAATATAATTAAACACTACCAATTACGAAAATAAACTATTAATTTAATTAAACACTACCAAATTACGAAAATAAACTATTAATACAATTAAACACTACCAAAATAAATAATATAAAAATTACGAAAATAAACTATTAATATAATTAAACACTACCAATTACGAAAATAAACTATTAATACAATTAAACACTACCAAAATAACTAATAGGTGTACCTACTACTAATACTATTAATCTAATACCTATTATATAAACTAACAACAAAACAATTCTAAAAATAAACTATTCAAAGACTAAAAGTCGTGCTGATCTGAGTCAGTGACCCGCGGGTACGCGTGAGGTGCGGTCGCGTCATTCACCTACGGTGCTAGAAAAATGACGTCGAACTCGAAAGTAATTAAGTGCAATAACTGTAACATTGTGATATGTGAGGTGTTAGCCTATGTCCAGAACAAAATGGATGTTATGGATGAGGAAAGCTTAATGAGATTGTGTGTCACAAGTTTTTCTGAAGAGGAGATTGAAGCGGCTAAAAACTTGCTTTTCGATTCGATCACTACTACAAGACGTAAAATTTCGCGTAAGAGAGAAGGAAAATCACAGAGGGATCTTGCTGATATAATTACATTATTTAAAGAAACAGATCCGGAATTAGTACCCATATTTGTTGCTCGGGAACTACATAAATTACCACCAATATCGTTTGATCATCTGGATGCAAGTAAACTTCTGAAGGATATTTTGTTGTTGCAAAACGAACTAAAGATTATTAAGGATTCCTACGTGACTAACAAACAGTTAGATGATTTAAAATTACATATTGAGCAGTCCAAACACCAAACATTGGATTGTACAATAACTGATCTACCTCACAATACAGAAAAGCAAAACATAGCGATGACGCAGTCGTTGGCGGGTTGTCGCGAGCAAAGCGATGATACTCCGTCCCTGTCATACGCGGAATGCATCAATCGGTCTCTCGCTCTCTCACATACAAGCACGCGCGTGGAGGCCTCAACCGCGGTTTCGACACAGGTGCAACGCAAGCGCGCGAATCCTGAGCGCCCGAGTGTCGTACCGGAGACGGCGCGGTCTATATCACAAGCGATAAGCGGAAGCGAGAAAATACAACCAGATAAAGAAGAGAAGAATGGATGGACAATTGTACAAAAAAAGAAGCCAAAGTACAAGTTTGCAGGAAGTAGAGGAAAAGCGGCTTCGGATGTGGATATGAAATTTAAAGCTGCGGAAATAAATATTCCATTATTTATATCCCGTGTAGCTAAAGAAGTTACTGACAGCGACATTGCTGACTACATTCTGTCAAAGACTCAAACTGCAGTAACAATAAAGAAAATTATAATGCAAAAGGAAAGAAATTATAATGCATTTAAAATCTTTGTACCACACCACAAGCTCGCAATGTTTTTAGATGATAGTCTGTGGCCAGAAGGTGTGTCTTTTAGGCGCTTTGTTTACTTTAATAAAACTAAGAAGGCCGAAAACAATGTTGTGAATAGTGATGTGATACAAAACAATTAATAATGGGTATACAAACAAATACAACTGCAACAACTACTTTATTTAAATTTGTCAGTTTTAACTGTAAGTCGATAAAAAGATCAATTGATTGTGTCAGAAAATTGTGTCAGTCGGCGGATATCATAGCCTTACAAGAGACCTGGCTACTTCCCTATGACATACCGATACTGGGCACTGTTGACCAGGAGTTCGCATACACGGGCACGTCAGCAGTGGATATTTCAAACGGTGTTTTGAAAGGAAGACCTTACGGTGGCGTGGCAATACTGTGGCGTAAAAGTGTGTTCAAAGAGGTGACTGTTATCGAGTGCAATAATCCGCGTATCAGTGCAATAAAAGTGTCTATGAAAGACCGCGCATTTCTTGTGTTTAGTGTTTACATGCCGACAAATGGAATAGACAATTTGGAGGAGTTTACGACATGTTTTGGCGAGGTATGTGCGATAGTTGATCATTACGCTATAGAATCTATTTACGTACTAGGAGATTTTAATGCTCATCCGGGAGAACTGTTCGGTAACGAGCTAATTAATTTATGTATGGACCAACAATGGTCCTGTGTGGATATAGATGTGTTAGGAAGTGTATTAAGTAATTATACATTTATAAGCGAGGCTCACGGGTGTGTGAGGTGGCTCGATCACTGTGTTACTAGTCATTCTGCCAAACAAACTATTAAGAATGTATTTATTAATTATGACACGTTTTGGTCTGATCATTTGCCCCTAGTCATTGAGTGTGAATTAAGTGCAATTATATGTAAAAATAGTAATTATAATAAAAATATAAAAAATAAAGCTGTTTGGGGCTATAGAACTAAAGAACAAATAAAAAGCTATACCAAATTGTGCAATAGTAAACTGAAATTAATAGATTTTCCTGTTGAATTAAGAGAATGTAGTTATGATATTTGTAATTGTAAGGAACATAGAAATTGTCTAGATAAACTATATAAGGATATAATAATAGCATTAACAGACTCAGCCATTAACACTTGTGAAACTAAATCTCACTCGCGTAAGAAAAAACATGTAATAGGATGGAATAAGCATGTATGTGAAGCTCACAGGGAAGCTAGGAGTAAATTTTTATACTGGGTTTCTCAGGATAGGCCACAATCCGGTACTATATATGAAGAAATGTGTGAAAGTCGCAAATTATTTAAAAATAGATTAAAGTGGTGTCACAATAACAAAGAACAGATAAAAATGGAAATTATTTCGGAATGTCGTGCTTCTAAAAACTTTAGTGATTTTTGGAAAGCAACCAACAGTTTAAATCATAAGACTGGCCTTCCAGTGAGCGTGGGAAGTGCGAGTGATAGCAGAGATATAGCTGAACTGTTTAGAGAACATTTTACCACTAAGTCTCCACTGGGTTCTTCGTCTGCAGATCCTGGGTCCACCATGACCGGTGAATTGTATAGGGTGTCTGCTAAACAAGTTCGACAAATTGTGAGTAGCATGTCTAGGGGCAAGTCACCGGGTCATGATGGACTCAGTATCGAGCATCTAAAATACGCTGGTGTTCATTTACCGCGTGTGCTGGCAATGTTCTTTACCTTATGTCTGAATCACTCGTACTTGCCTATAGACCTTATGAAAACCATCGTAGTACCAATAGTTAAAAATAAAACTGGAGATTTGTCTGATAAGAACAATTACCGACCGATTTCCTTGGCTACAATTGTGGCCAAGGTGTTGGACAGTGTGCTCGACTCAGAACTTGATAAAAATATTAATATTCATGATGCTCAGTTTGGTTTTCGCGCGGGACTTTCCACTGAAAGCGCAATTCTGAGTCTGAAGCACACTGTCCAATACTACACGGAAAGAAGTACACCTGTGTATGCATGCTTTCTTGACCTCTCCAAGGCATTTGACCTTGTGTCGTATGACTTGTTATGGGAGAAACTCAAGAAAACCCGCGTGCCTACACAGGTACAACGGATTTTTCATTTCTGGTACCAAAACCAGAATAATTATGTAAGGTGGGCAAATGCCTTCTCGGACACGTACAGGTTGGAGTGCGGGGTGAGACAAGGTGGTTTGAGTTCTCCTAGGCTCTTCAACTTGTACGTGAATGAGCTTATAGTTGGGCTCAGCAGCACACGAGTGGGATGCTGGATTGACAACATTTGTATGAACAACTTTAGTTACGCAGACGACATGGTGCTGCTGACCCCAACTGTAAGTGCAATGAGGCAGTTGCTTGCAATATGTGAAACATATAGCATTCAGCATGGATTGATGTACAATGCTAAGAAGAGCGAGTACATGGTTTTCAAGGCCCCCGGTAAATGTACATTGAATGTGCCCGCAATAAAGCTAAATGGCATTGAACTAAAGCGGGTAGAAAAGTTTAAATATCTTGGACATTACGTTACAGAGGACCTTGAGGACCAGGTTGACATAGAACGGGAACGTAGGGCATTGGCGGTTAGAAGTAATATGCTGGCCCGCAGGTTTGTGCGTTGTAGTAAACAAGTTAAAGTCACTCTATTTAAAGCCTACTGTCAGACTTTCTACACGTGCAGCCTGTGGTTCAGATATACGCAGAGGACGCTCAATGCCTTACGTGTCCAATATAACAACGGGTTTAGGATGTTGTTGGGGTTGCCCCGTTTTTGCAGTGCCTCCGGTATGTTTGCGGAAGCCAGGGTAGACGGCTTCCACGCGGTAATACGCAAGCGGCTCGTATCACTACTGAGCAGGGTCAGGAGCAGCACCAACAGCATCCTGCAGGTTATTGCGGAAAAGCAGGACTCAGACATCCTGAAAGCATTTATACGCGCACAAATTTTACTATAAATCTTATTATTTTGTAATTATGTATGGACATTGTTCTGAAATAAAGATTATTATTATTATTATTATAAGCACGGTTTGCAAATAACAATTATTGATTGTCAATAAGGTCGAACAGTCTGAACGTCTATTCGCATCAACAGCCAAATATTGTATGACGCTCGAGCGCGGACCCCCCGCCTTTTTATACCTCCCGCCACGACGCGCGTCGAGCGCGGCAACCGATACACCAAAATAATCCTTATAGCATGACTCTGTATTCACGCGCGATTTCTTATTATTTCATGTATAACTTTGGTGTTTCTACACCGATTTACATGATTCTTTTTTTATTGAATAGGTAATAATGTTAACTTTTTTAATTGGGGATGAGTGATAGTGTTGTAAACGTTAGAGTAGACAAATACAATCAGAAATCTCCGAATTGCTAAGCTATCGGGAGTTTCACGTGTTATTGTGAGTCAACCATAAAAGTTAGACATATGCTGTCGAGGAATATTTTTTATATAATTTTAGGGAGAATATTTCCGTCATACATGATTTCTATGTAGCTTTAACCTATAAGCCTGCACACGTGACGGAAGCTTAAAAAATGGAGTAACTTACCCCGTTTTCCCAATATTTCCCTTCACTGCTCTGCTCCTATTGGTCGTAGCGTAATTAAAAGTATACTATAACCTGCCCAAGAGTATGAAGAATAATTGTGCCAAATTTCGTTAAAATCCGTCGAGTAGTTTTTGTTTCTATAACGAATATACAGACAGACAGACAGACAGACAGACAGACAGACAGACAGACAGACAAAAATTTTACTGATTGCATTTTTGGCATCAGTAGCGATCCCTAACCACCCCTTGATAGTTATTTTTTAAATATATTTTATGTACAGAATTGACCTCTCTACAGATTTATTATAAGTATAGATAGATTTCGTTAAAATCCGTCGAGTAGTTTTTGTTTCTATAACGAATATACAGACAGACAGACAGACAGACAGACAGACAGACAGACAGACAGACAAAAATTTTACTGATTGCATTTTTGGCATCAGTAGCGATCCCTAACCACCCCTTGATAGTTATTTTTTAAATATATTTTATGTACAGAATTGACCTCTCTACAGATTTATTATAAGTATAGACTATGCTCGTCGGTGTTAAATGGTTAAAATGGAACAAGAGTTTTATAACTTTATTCTGGGAAATTTGCAACTGCTTTAGATTTGTTTTGGAAGCCGAGCCCCAAAGTTCAATTAGGTAACATAGGTGAGATTTAATCAGGGAGTTATATATAGTGTGGCAGACAGATCTTGGAAAACAACGAACAGTGTGTCGAAGTCTACCCATCAGGGTTGACAATCTTGATTGTATTTTCTCTATGTGAGGCTTCCAAGTGATTTGGCTATCGAGAGTAAGTCCGAGATATTTCTCGGACTTTACCCTGTAACGGTGAGGGCCGCACAGGTAGGCTGTGCAGACCGTTAACCAATTAGGGAGAAAGAAAACCAGAGGTAGATCTCCAAAAAGGTCTTTAATGGGACTAGGTCCGGCTAGGTCGCGGGTTTGTGGCACAGGTAATCAAGACCTCGCTTTTATATGAGTGAGGGGGTACCGTCCCTGGGGGGTCCACGTAGGGTGCCCGGTGAGCTGGCTGAAGCTGGCTGAAGCTGCACGGAAGCTGGCTGAAGCTGCGCGGAAGCTGGCTGAAGATGGCTGAGCGGCCCGGTGAGCGGCAGAGGCTGGCTGAGCGGCACGGAAGCTGGATGAGCGGCCCGGGAGCTGGCTGAAGCTGCCCAGAAGCTGGGGTCGCTGGCGTGACAACGGCCGCGGCCACCAGTAGGTGCTTAGCCGCCGGCTGGAGAGCGGGACCCGCAGAAGGTAGTGGGACGGCGGTAACCCGTAGGGTGACCCCCAAGATTGGGGTATAATTACACCTTAGGAGTCGTGGCAGCAGCCGCCAGTTATGGCGATCGAGAGGGAATGTCACGTAGCCTCTCACATCTTGACGTTTAGCACTAGGGTGGACCACTGTCGCCGCGTCCATGGACAATTAGTAAGTTGGCCATAGACGCGACGTTACAACCCTCGACAGTGGTACACTATTGATGTATAACATTGGGCAATCAGCTATTGTCTTATTCTCGGCGCTGAAAATCATGTAATTTGTTTTGGACACGTTTATAGTTAATAGATTGTACTAGAACCATGAGGTTAAGACATTTAGGTCGTTCTGAGCTTTATGACACACTGTTTGTATATCATCACCGAAGTAAAAAAGACTTGTATCGTCAGCGTATAATGTAACGTCACCAGATAATCCAAGTTCATGAATATTATTATATATAGATATTTATATATATATATATATATATATTTATATAGATATATATAGATATTATTATATATAGATGTTAAATAGTAGGGGTCCAAAAATAGAGCCCTGTGGTACCCCGTAAGTGATAAGCTGAGGTGTACTCTGAGCATTAAGAATTTGCCTATTTGCATGGTGCCTATTTGAGAGATAGGATTGAAGCATATTGAGTGCAGCTCCCCTGATGCCGATATTAAACAGTTTATTTAGCAGTAGTTTATGACATATTGTATCAAAAGCTTTTTTAAGATCGATAAAGACTCCAAGAGCTATTTGTTTTTTATCTATATTGCTTTTTAGGTTCGATACTAGGTCTACACAGGCCGAAAGAGTGCTGGATTTAGAGCGAAAGCCGTATTGTTTGGCATTAATGAAGTCAATTGATGTTAGGTACTTATCTAAACGATTATGTAGAATTTTTTCTAATATTTTTGAGAGGACTGCAAGTACAGAAATGGGGCGATAGTTTCCTGGATCCATTTTGCTACCTGACTTAAATATTGGGCTTACTTTCGCAATTTTTAACGAAACAGGAAAGTATCCGTTTTCTAAGCAGTTATTTATAGTACGCGTTAATTTTTCTAAAATGCTTTACACGATATGCCGTCGAGACCAGTGCTTGTATTCGAATTTAAATTGTCTATAATTTTATTGACTTCATCTGTTGTAGCAGGGATATATTGAGCTAACTCGTTACTTGTAATATCTATTTGTTTGTTATACAGATTGGTATAGGTGTTATTATCATGGTATTTTTTAGGAATTTGGCTGGAAAGTGTGGAGCCTATATGCGAAAAGAAAGTATTGAAGCAACTACACACATCCGCCAGATCAGTGATTGGGCCTGATTGTGTTTCGAGTTTAGAAGGGACGCTGCTGAGTTTAGGTTTATTGGAATATAAGGAGTTAATGAGGTTCCACATCTTGAGGGGCTTATTGTCACAGTTTTTGAATGCCTTGTAGTAATAATTACTTTTAGTAGTTTGGATCTTTTCCTTTACAAAGTTTTATACTGATAGCAAATTTTGGTCGTTAACTGCATTTGGTGATGTCCTCAGATGGGAACACCATAGTTGGTTCCTCTTATCTATGGCTGCTATAACATCCTTATTGATCCAATCTGATCGTGGTGGGTTTTGAATTTTCGTTTTCTTGATCTTGCTGTATTTGATGGCTTCGACCAGTGCTGTCTCAAGTTCTTCATATTTTAGTTCAAAGTAATCGGGTAGGTATTGGTTTACGGTTTTATTCAGTTTATTATAGTCAATAGCTTCATACACAATATTCATACCTTTTTAGTCTTTTCTGGTTTATACTTGTGAATCTCTAGGTAGATATGCTTGTGGTCGGACATGGCTGACTCGACCACTGCAAAATGAAAATCATGGTATTTTAGATAATGCTAATATGGTCCAAAATGGTTTTTGTGTTGATTGTTTCACGGGTGCAATATTCATGGTCTATTTTATTTAGTAGGCTATACCCGCTTTCTTGTAGCATTCGTTTGTATTTGATAGTTGTCTGGTTATTGTTTAGTAAGTTGCAGTTGTAGTCTCCAAATACAATTGCTCGTTTTCGTTTTATTAATTGCTGTGAGTACGTTCCTAAGAAGTCAGCATTGTCCGTTCTTTCCGGTTTATAGATAGCGCCAATATCAATTGAAAATCTGTTTAAATGAACCCACAGGTAGTGGTTATCGTTTTCACAAAGGTCTTCTATGTAATTATGGGTTAGACTGTTGTGTACGTAGATGGACACACCTCCTCCTCTTCCGGTCGTTCTGAAGTTGTAGTAATGCGTATAATTTTGCAAACTTAAGCTTTCTGCTTCTGAGTCACACTTTATCCAGGTTTCGGCCAGTATGATCACCTGCACTATTTTGGGTATGGAATGTAATATGCATTTAAGCTCATCTAGTTTGCCTGGTTTAACTATGCTTCGTACATTGGCATATAGACACTTGAGCGCTTTCTTATCACAAATGACATTGGAATGAGTGTTTGTTAATTGGTATGTGATGTTGCTGCAGGTTAAGTGATTGCCATGGTCTCCTTTTCTGCCTGGTTTTTATGGATAATATTGGACAATTTTCGGAACGCCTCTAATATACCTAATGGTAAGACCATGCTCTCCAGCCTCTGTGCGACGTTTCAGCTCATCTCGTGTGTCATCCATAAGCGTCTTCTGCAGAGGTGTCTGATCAGAATAGCATTTTATGTTAGTTTCGTCATTGGACATTTTGGACTTGTTACGTAATATTGTTCTTACTGTATCAGCTGAGGCAAAACAAGCCTTTAAAGGTCGAGACTTTTCACAGCTGTATTTTCCTAATCTCATGACTTTTATAGGTTCAGGACAGTCAGGATAGACGAGTTTTATAATTCTTTGTACTTCCTGTTTATTATGGTCCAGTCTTACACTTAAATCTTTGGAGTTAATTTCGTTGATTCCAGTAAGAACTACATTTCGTTCTCTGCGAGAACGTTCTTTTTTTTTTTTTTTTTTTTTTTTCTTTATTTATTTATAGGGGCTTTTACGCATAGCGTATGCCAGTCCCATCGTATCCTAAACAATAAATTGTCACAAGACGTAGGCCATGAATTTGAACAAAACCTTCGCATCGTCGCTATTTGGTTGGGATAAAATTGTATGAAACATGCCTACATCAGTTCTGTTCAAATTCAGGGACCTTACTAAATTCTTTCTTAGGGACTCATATTGAACACATTCCATCAATAAATGTTGTAGGTCCTCAACCACTCCACATTCTTCACAATTGGGTGAAGCAATTTTTTTCATCATGAAGGCAAATTTTTTGCATGGAATGTGTCCAGATCTGAGTCTAAAGGCAGTAACAATAAGTTTTCGACTAACATCACTATTCATGAACCAAGGCACGCGAAGAGGTTCACACTGTATGGTTTTATACCATAAGCCTTTCTCTAATGACCGTTTGTTATAATATTCTTTCCAATAATCGAAGCATATATTTTTAAATTTTGGTAAAAATTCTGAATAATCTAATTTAATGTTTATTTCTTTTCCATTCCTAGCCGCTAATTTCGCCAATGTGTCCGCCTCTTCGTTGCCCCGCAACCCAATATGCGATGGAACCCATTGCAACCTCAGTTGAATGCCTTTTAGAGTGATTTCATCAATTTTAGATAATATAACATAAGCTATCGATGTACCTCTGCGACCAGAGGCGCATCGAGCTATATGTTGTAATGAACTTTTGCTATCTGTACAAATGACAACGTTATTATGTCCACAATTATTAATTATATAAGTTAATGCCTCTGAGATTGCAATGAGTTCCAATGTCATAATGGATGTTGGCTCCTTTATTTGAAAACAATTATCTTGTGCACTTATATCTAGATTAGGTACATAATATGCCGAGCCATGTCCTTCTGCACTCTTTGACCCATCTGTAAATATGAAGAACCAACCACTATATTTTGTATGTAATTCACTAATAACTTCATATTTTAATACATTACTATCGTATGCACGTTTACATTTTTTTAATGATTTTAAATTTACCCTAATTATTTCATTTACATTTAGATTAGTCATCCATGTCCGTAGAGTGAACATTAATAATGGACAGGAAGAAGCTACTTGTAACTCTTGCACCTCATTCATAGCTGATGCTAGTAAAGGAGTGTTTTTATTTTTCCAATAACGATTTTGTCGAAGAGCATAGAGATTCTGTAATAGCTGACAAGTTACATTATTTTCTATAGTCTTTGACTTTAGACAGAATTTATAAGCTAAATATTTCCTTCGTAAGTACAGCGGAACTACACACAGCTCACTTTCCATAACGTGAATCGGCGAAGTTTTGATAAAACCTCCTATTATTCTCATGGCCTGATTTTGGATTTTATTTAATTTATCTAGGTGGCATTTTGCGCTCGCATCATATAAGTAGCAGCTATAGTCTAAGCGACTTCTGATTAGTGCAATATATATACGTCTTAGGTGTCTAGGATGTAAACCCCAGGAAGCGCCTGCCAAAACCTTAAGTAGATTAAGATTCCTTTGCACCTTTTCAACAGTCATGTTAATATGTTTACTCCATCGCAGCGATCTGTCCAACCATACACCCAAATATTTATAATTATCTACTATCTCTAAATTTTCGTTATCTAATTTAAGTTCTATTTGTAATCTTCTAAATCCTCTGCTAAAAATGCAAACCTTCGATTTATCGGATGATAATTGTAGCCCCATTTCATCCAGCACCAGACAAAATGCATTTAATGCTGTTTGAAATTCTGTTTGACTTTCTCTTAGGTTTCTGGAAGGGGAATATAAAACAAAGTCATCTGCATATTGACACATCGATACATTTGTAATTCTCTCAAAGCATTTAATTGTAATTACGTTAAATAGGACAGGCGAAATGGGGTCGCCTTGCGCCAAACCACGATTTGTATATCTTACAAAGTATTTATTTGGATCGGTTTCGTCTTTCATAATAAGGTGTCTTTCACTTAGAAAGTTCCACAGATACTGACAGAATTTTTTCCCAACACCTATTTCATCTAAATTATTTATCAATACATCTATTATAACATTATTGTAGGCATTAGTGATATCCAAAAAACAAGCTATAGTCGACACTTGACGCGAAAATCCTAAGTAAATTTGGCTAACTAATTTGACTAGGCAGTCCTGACACGACTGTCCTCTTCTGAATCCAGACGTGAACGGGGATAATAGTTTATTTTTCTCTATATACCACTCTAGCCTTTTTGTCAACATTGCGTGAAAGATTTTGCACAAACAAGAGATTAAGGAAATTGGCCGGAGTTTGATACTACCGTTAGGAGAATGTTTTGGTATTGGTGTAACTAATATTTTACGCCATTGTATCGGAATATTACCGGTATTAAAGATGAGATTATACAGATCTAGTAAGTATAATTTTCCTGCCGGAGGTAAATGGTATATGAGGGAATATGTAATCCCGTCGTTACCGGGTGCTGTATCCTTTTGCTTAAAACAATTACACATTTCTTGTAAGGAAAAATTGGCCTCAAGCAATATATTATTTGAATTAAAATGTTGGACCTTTGGATACACGTAGTCTGGAGCGAGATTAGAAAGAAGTTCTATTTTCTGCTCATTAGAAACGCGGGATCTGGACGAATTGATTCCTTTGACCCATCCCATGCGTTTCCACATATCAGAACTTGACGTTTGTTCATCAATGCTACTGCAGTAACCTTGCCAATCTTTAGTCCGCGCTTGACAGATAGCATCATTTGCATCTTTTGTTTTGCGTTCAATTATGGTTAAATTTCTTGGTGTGGGATTCCTTCTGAAATTTTTTAACGCCAACCTACGTTGGGCCACCAAATGTGAGAGTGTTGTGTTCCAGTAAGGTTTAGGGGAAAATTTGTTTCTTGGATTATCACAGCTCTTAATCCAAGGTATGTGTTCATCGGCTGCTTTATTCATCTGTTTGATAAAATTATCATATAAGGATTGTACATTAGGTGTATCTAGAGGTTGTGATAAATAATTTTCCAAGGATTTATAATACTCTGACCACTTTGCTAATTTGAAGTTTCGCTTTTTATTTATACAGAGAGCATTCGTATTATTACTATATTTGTATGAAATTTTAACAAACAGATGGTCACTCCCGAGATTTTCGTTCATTACGCTCCAACTTAATAAAACAACCAAATCGGTCGAAACAAAAGTTACATCGGGAGATGTTTTTTGAACGATATTATCTACTAAAGTTACTCTAGTGTCACTCCCATCGTTAAGAGAAATAAATCCAGCATCTAAAGCCGCGTCATAAATCTGAATTCCCCTTCCGTCGACTTTAGAGGACCAGGTTGCATGATGGCCGTTAAAATCCCCAGCTATTATGCATTTATTTGGACATAGTGAAAATATTTGCTCCCAGTCAGCCAAGCTTGTGCGAACAGAAGAAGGACAATACAACAATACTATATTTTTAATTTCGTTGCAATTTAAGAGCTTAATAGACATAATTTCTATGCCTGGATTTCTAGTGGAGATAAAACATTGCTGTACATTTATCGATTTACAGATAATGATAGCTATCCCCCCATACCCATCCATCCTATCTTTTCTAAAAATATTATAACCACTTACATTGAAATGAGATTCAGGTTCCAGCCATGTTTCAGATATTAAAGCTATATGTATTTTTTCTTGTGCCATTAGCAACTCAAACTCATTACGTTTAGGA
This sequence comes from Trichoplusia ni, assembly GCF_003590095.1. Lineage (NCBI taxonomy): Eukaryota > Metazoa > Arthropoda > Insecta > Lepidoptera > Noctuidae > Trichoplusia > Trichoplusia ni. The sequence goes on from NW_020800121.1 coordinate 20,955, forward strand.
CGTAAGCTTCGTGCATTCCACTGTACAATACGTAGGGTAGACTTTCTTATGGAATTGTTAGCCATTGTTAAACATACTAGATATAAATTTATTATAAATATCATCCGTCTTCAAAACTTTAACAATCAGTCGCCCTAATATTTCCACTGCAAGTTTGCCTAGTTGTTTAAGTTTGGTATTCCAATCGGTTTCAGATATACATATATCTTTGACTCTCTGGAAAGTACTAAAAAAATCTGATCTGGCGCTTGAGTTTTCCGCACCGTCTGGGTTTTTCTCCTTGTCTATATATATAGCTTCACAGGTGGGTGGTGATAACAAGTTATCATCACCTAAACTACACTCGTCCGGTACTCTAGTCTCCATAGTCTGCTTTTTCGATACATGTTCTTGTTGACGTACATTTCTTTTTGAGTTCTTCTCATCAGTGACATTATTCAGCATCATATTACTACTGTTATTAACCATTCGTCCTGATACAAGTATATCTCTAAATGTTTTCTGATTTTTCTGTTTATTACTATCTTGTGAATTGATGTTGTTACTATTTTTTTCAATTTCTCCCTTATCAATACTTGTTTTTTTACTTCCGTTTTCTTTCAAGTATAGTTCTAGTGCTTTTCTGTAGGTGTAGTTTTGCTTGGTCATTATGTCTCTAATTTCTTTTTCTTTTAGGAAGCTTGGGCACTTCTTGTACATGGCCATATGAGGACCTTTACATTTAACACAAACATAGTTATTTGTTTCACAATTTGAGTGATTCTCACCGCATTTAGGACATATAATTTTTCTAATTGGACATGATCTGGAAAGGTGGCCAAATTTCCAGCATCCCGAGCACTGAGAAACTGGAAAAGTATAAGGTTCTACTTTGAACCTGCAACCGTACCCAAATACATACGGCGGCAAAGTAGCGCCCTTAAAACAAATTCGTATTGTCTCTGAATCTATCCATTCTCCGCTCTCAGACATTCTCTTTAGCCTTCTTATTGATATTATATCATGCTCACATGACAGATTTTCAAGAATTTCTGTTTCTTCTGTTCCTAGATCTATCTGTCTTAAAATACCATAGCATAAGCTAGCTTCGTCAGTCCTCTGAACTCTGTATCCTGAGCTGATAAAAGTTTCACAATTTAATAATTCCAAAGCACTTTCTTTATTTTCAAAATAAATCAGGACTCTGAATGCGCTTTTATATACCATCTTTACAATGTTTTCGATTTTTAGTGATCTTAAAAGCTTTGCCATACCGAATTGTTTTGGTAAAATTTCTTTTCCAGTTACACATATACAAGTGTATTTTTCTTCAGAGTTTCCACTACTCTCCTCCATTAAATTATCTCTTGTAGAATCTTTTCTGTTTGTTCGTTTATGTCTTCTAACTACTGTCACAAATCCGTCTTCTTCCACTATTTCTTCGTCTTCCTGTCGCCCTCTCTTTGCAAGTCGTTGCTCACTCCCTCCATTCATCTCCATTTCTTCGATCAAATTTAGGTTAAGTTGTTGCTCTCTTTGAAGTTCTGGTTCCTGCACTATATCATCATTACCACTTGACGCGCAAATATCCACGTTAGTGTTTATATCAGCCATATAATAATAATATACGATAATTTAGTAACATAACTATTATGTGGGTAGAAGTAAAAATCACGCGATTAAGTTGCGATGAATCAGAAGCGTGTGCGTTCGACTCAACCGCTCGCGCGCAACTGGAGAACGTTCTTGTATTTCAGAGATCACATTTTCGTATGATGAAAGGTTTGTTGATGGCTTGGTGTGACTCGTAGTAGGACCGTCAAAACTGGGTTCTTCGATCACTGCTTTGAGGTTTCCAAGGTCATTTGTAATATTTTCAATCTTTTCCTCTATGGTAGTTTTAAATTTCTCTATATCTACTAGCTCTTGGTTAAGTCTATTCTGTTCAGTTACTAACTGAGCAGTAGTAGACCTAAGTTGGGTAATCTGATCCGTCACAACCGACACGTCCTGTGATATTTTATCTAGTTTTTCGGATTGAGTTTGGGACATTGTTGACAACGTTGACATTATTTTGTTTTCAAGTCTATCAAATTTTTGTGACAGATCATCATCAGGTTGTTTTCTTTATCGATAGGTAATCTGCCTAGTTTCCGTGTCTGATGTTGTTAGCTGCCGCAAATCTGGTTGGGATTCACTGTGAGATGTATTCGCCTCATTGCTATTGCTATCAGCATTCTTGATAAGTCGCTCTTTCGGAGAACGCTGTACAGACATGTAGATAATGTATTTGTACGTGGGTCAAGGTTCGCGCACGCGCACGAAATTGAAGACACGTCTGCTCCGAGCGCTTGTTCAGCTACTCTCTCTAGGATGTTTGATGTTTCCCCAATTATGGGTAATTTTTTGTCTGTTGACAACCCAATGTTCTCCTGTTTTGTAGTTTTACAACACTGGCAACACAGATGTGATGTTTTTTCTGCGGCTAATTATAGCATTCGTTCAATTAGTATCCTTATTTTGTTACAACCCTTGCAAATGGTTGTCTTTGGTATGGTATAAAGGTCACTTTGGTAATCATTTGAATTAACAACGGCTGGTATAAATATTTTTTACAATTATTACTTCATCTGTTCTTTATCATCACTTCCTACTCACTGTTTATCACTATTTTAAATGATTTAATAGTTCTTGTCCTAATTCGAGTCCAATCTACGGAGTTTATTTAACTTTTGGTTGTTATCTTGCATCACTTTTGCACACGGCTTTACTATTAAAATGAAACGACTTTTACGGATTTTATCGCGGTTTAATTTTTGGTTTTAGTTCCCGACGTTTCGACACCTTTGCAGGTATCATGGTCACGGGCAGACTGAGATGGTGTTCGTCTTGACAGAAGATGTTGCTCGTTCTACCTTCATATTTTTAATTAATTATTTATGGTCCGACCTACGCAGTATGAGCTCACTGTGTCGTGATGTCTTGCAGCGCTGCTCTTGGGTTTAGCCTTGAGTTTTTGTATTATTGGGTCCCAAGTAGGTGATATCTTCCAGCCATCTTCTCTATTGAAATTAGGGTGTTTTTTAATCTCAATAGCCTCGCGAAACATCCTTGGTAGGAATTTGGATTCTTTAGCGAGGATCTGTGGTTGATCAAATCTAATATAATGGCTGGAGCCTTCAGCATGTTCGGCGACTGCAGATTTCGTTGAGCGGCGGTGTTTGACGTCAGCTATGTGTTCTTTTACGCGGGTCCCTATGCTTCGTTTAGTTTGACCGATATAAGAGAGGCCGCAGTTTCTTATATCGGTCAAACTAAACGAAGCATAGAGAAGATGGCTGGAAGATATCACCTACTTGGGACCCAATAATACAAAAACTCAAGGCTAAACCCAAGAGCAGCGCTGCAAGACATCACGACACAGTGAGCTCATACTGCGTAGGTCGGACCATAAATAATTAATTAAAAATATGAAGGTAGAACGAGCAACATCTTCTGTCAAGACGAACACCATCTCAGTCTGCCCGTGACCATGATACCTGCAAAGGTGTCGAAACGTCGGGAACTAAAACCAAAAATAAAACCGCGATAAAATCCGTAAAAGTCGTTTCATTTTAATGTCTAACATTTGCGTAAACCTAAGAAACCACTACGGCTTTACTATTTTGGTGTTTTATGCACACGTTTGCCAATATTAGATAGTAGTTGATTTGCACTTATACACAGTTTGATCACTTTATATACCGTTTAATCAAGCTTAGCTCTTTTTTTTACTTTCTACAAGAAGTAACTCAAATCCTCTGCTGAATTATACAACCTCACCCACCCAGTCTTGTAACGAGCTAAATTAATTCTTCGCTAACATGGGAAAAAAACTTGCTGATAACCTCAATGTAGCTCGCTCATCTTTGCCTCCGCCAAACCCCACATACTGCACGAACTCGTTTGTTATGCTACACAATGATGTAGAGGAGATCCATGCCACTGTCAACAAGTTGAGAACCAATGCTGCCCCTGGAAGGGACGGTATCTCCTCACTTTTCCTGAAACGATATGTTAAAATTCTTGCGCCCGTTCTCTGCCACATCTTCAATACACTTCCTACTTCCTTATAAAGAGCTGTCATCCACCCTATCTTTAAAGGTGGTGACAGGAACTTACCGAACAACTATCGAATTATCGCTGTACTTAGTGCCCTATTTAGAGTGCTGGAACGCATTGTTAATAAACAAATTATCTACTACTTTGAACGTTTTAAACTTCTATCCCCTAATCAATTTGGTTTTCGCAAAAACAAATCTACCGCAGATGCAGTTCACTGTCTCATTAATAAAAAAGTGCTTACCATCTCTCTAGATCTGGCGAAAGCCTTCGATACTGTTCCTGTTTCCACGCTCCTAAACAAGCTCGAGAGCATCGGTGTTAGAGGTTCTCCACTTGATTTTTTTAGAAGCTACCTCTCAGACCGGTCTCAATCAGTCATAATAGAAAATTACAAGAGTGAAGAGCTACCTATTCAGTACGGGGTGCTACAGGGCAGTATTTTAGGGCCTACACTCTTCCTTGTGTATATCAACAGTCTCTGCAACGTAAACGTTACTAAAGCCAAAATAGTTTCTTATGCCGATGACACCACCATCACTTTTTCCGCAAATACATGGATGGAATTACAGACTGTTGCACAAGACTCTTAATGCCACTAAAACCAATTTCATTATCTTTTCTATCAGTAACACCGCTCAATCAAGAATCTCTATTTCTTTAAAATGACACTCTTGTTCTAACCATAACCAATGCCAATGTCCTGACCTGAATTCAGTTGAAAAAATTAAATATTTTGGCATTTTGTTGGACAAAAACCTTAATTTTAAAACACATATCTCGACTCTCATCAGCCGGATACGCAAACAAATTTGTATATTTAAGACCTTGCGTCATGTAGCTAACCCTGCAATTATTCGTAACGTATATTTTGCATTATGCCAATTAGTTCGGACTTATTGTATCTCTTGCTGGGATGGAGCCGCAAAAACCACACTAAAACCTCTAGAGATCGCCCACAGAGCTATACTAAAAGTCGCAACTTTCAGGCCTATACGTTTTCCTACTACCGAGTTATACAAAGCCCGCAACCTACTCAATGTAAGACAGCAATTTATCCTACACACTATCACATTGCAACACCTAAAAACACCCTATTTAAAAATTAACAGACGCCGCAAACATAATATTTGCTCTATTCCGTCCGTCCGAAAAAAGTTTATAAAAAATTCTTCCCCGATCTTGGTCCGGCACTATATAATAAAATAAATGAAAAACAATCAATTTACGGATCCACTATTTTTAACTGTAAGAAAACCGCCCGCTAGTTCCTATCTCCACTAAATTATAATAAATCCGAAGAATTCTTAAGGTAACCATTCACTTTAATATGCTTTCACACACACGCACACCCTCACGCACACACACACTTTTTTTTTTGATTGATTTTAATGTCTTTCATTTTTCTTTATTTTCTGCATGCAAGTTATTATTACTGCGATAATATACCTAATTATAAACTGTACACGTCATTTGCCATATAAGACCTCCATATGTATATTGTATCATCGGGATCGGTCCTGTTTCTCCAAAGCTCAGGTTACTCAGTAGCCTGTTTAGGAGTACAGCGCTTCAACCGCTTACTGGATTTTGTTTTACTTTTATGTGCCAATTTTATTCACTCTATGTATAATCTGGTCCTTGTAAACAATAAATAAATAAATTCTTATAAACAAATATAAAAATTTCATATTTGTAGATTACTCATATAAAAATAAGAAAATCTTAATATTAGCCAAGAAAGAAATGACAATATATTTAAGCAAAGCAAAACGGTTTTTCGTTGATGGTACCTTCAAAATCAGTCCAAAATGTTTTTATCAAGGATATCGGTAGCAACGAAGAGTTTTGTAATGTTGTTCCAGTCCTAGCCTTACTACCGGACAAAAAACAAGCGACTTATAACATTTTGTTTAATTTAATAAAAAGCCAAGTCTCAGAATGGGAGCCAACACATGGACATACATGGATTTTGAAATATTGGCCGTCAAGGATATATTTACGAACGTAAAATTCATAGGGTGCTATTTTCATTTCCGCCGCTGTTTATGGCATAAGCCGAACAACTTAGTGTAACAAAAACTAAGTTAGGTAAAATTCACGTGAAATTTTGCACAGTTTTATTGCATTGCCACCAAACTTATTGGATGACGGCTGGCTGTATGCAGTCACTAAATTTTACGACTGTGTTGTCAAGACCTGGTTTCAAAATCCTGTTCTCTCCTCCACATGGAACACCTTTGGTGAAAACCACAGGACCAACAATATGGTGGAGTCCTGGAATGCTAGGATGAAATGAAAAATCCCAGCTAAACCAAACAGTTACTTAAAGGATTGGAAAATGATGCCAAATATTTTCACCAAAAAATATCTACAACGGGTACATACATAGAAATATCAAAAAGGACCGAAGAGAGCAAAGCCATCAATTAGAAGAATATAAGAATATTATAAAAAGATTTTATAATATTCTAAAAGAATATTATAAATAATATTATTAATAATATTATAATATTATATTATAATAATATTATAATATATATTATAATTATAATTATTATAATATATATTATAATAATATTATTAATATATTATTATTATAAAGAATATTATAAAAAGATTTTATAATATTCTTATAAGATATTCATATAAGACACGGTTTAAAAAAATTAAGGTATTAATATTAATTTGATTGTTTTATAAATATTATACACACTTTTTTATATTTTTATATATGTAGGAAGAGGATCGGCCATAGTTTCAAAAGAATGAAGTTCCTTGATAATAGTTTATTCAACCAAATACAGAGAAATAGCAATCACAGGTCTAATAACAGTTAATTAATCATTAAACTAAACTATGTTATAAATTGACAATCCAACAATAGCCTTAAATAATACCCGGGTATAATCAGTCTAGGGACCAAATTATAACACCGTAATAATAATTAATTCGTTTCCACAAATTAATTAACCAAAGTGTCTAGGTTAAGCAAGCGAGGTACAACTAGTGCACCGAGCCACGCCAGAGCCAAGACTGCCTTTAAAATTATCGATGCGCGTCTTTTATACCGGCAAAACTAGTAGTGGGGAGAGTGGGGGGGCATCGAATGACACGCTCGGTGGCGTGATCGGTGCACGTGTTGTTTACAGTTTCGCTCGGGCGGCGCGCGGGCGCCGACACGGACATGCCTACGTGCGTGCGCCCTCGCACGCGCCCCATTTTATACATTTGAAGAAAGGAAAAACATCGTTCGATTATCCTGACAATACTATTGTGTCTGGTCCGGTCCAAATTGACCCTTCAGAGTTATGGCAGTTAGTTTTGGTCCGACCTGAGGTCCTGCAAAACTTTCGTTAGGAAATTCTATAGAGGGGCTAGGCCGGAATGATTATTCCCTGTAGCCTTTGCTAGACCGGAATTAGTAGTCCCTATAGCCTTTGCTAGACTGCGTAGCATTCATGCTGGACCGGAATTGTGATTCCCTACAGCCAGATTGTTGGACCGGCGTAAGCCCTTCAACAAAATTTTAATTACATTCATTAGGTCTATGTACTTCTGCTTGTACGACTATATTTAAAGGTTCAGAATACACAGTTGTTACATTAGAGCTAGCCGACATTGTATCAGATTGTGCCGATAAAGTATCAGAATTTGCAGTCATGGTGTGGTCACTACTAATCGAGATAGTATCTGAACCATCATCAGGTTGGTTATTAAATCCTATATTATCTAACGGGTACTCGACCTCATGAACAATGTTATTTGATTGATCTGTCATCTCGTCATCATCACTACAATAGAATTTTAAGAAATTCAGTTGGACCCCGGGGCACTTCACGTAAATTTTCGTGGGAATATTTATAAACTCGATTTGAACCATCAATATGTCTTAATTCATAGCGATCGTTATCTAATATAGCCGTTATTTTAAATGGACCTTTAAATTTTCTGCCTTTTTTTGTTGGGTGCCTTTCTTCAGCTTTGACAAACACGAAATCACCTAGTGTAAAAGGTCGTACTTTAGCTTTGCCTCTATTAAATCGGAGAGAATCTGCTTCTGAGGACTTGCTGGGAGCACTAGATCTAATATCGTCCAAGTTTAGTCTGGGTGTATCATCATGTGAACTAGAAGCTATTTTAGATATTCCTAGGGAATTTCCTTGTATACCAAACATTAGTTCGAGAGGGGTAAATTTAGTGACTCTTGAACGGGTACTATTAAGGGCTAATTGAATCTCACCCAGTTGATCTTGCCATGTACTATCGGAATCACATTCAATTATAGTCAAAAAAAAATTTAAGGTACGCATTTGTAGTGCCCACTTAACTTAATAATTTTTCAAATTTGTCAAAATTAGTAATAGTAAAATTAATATTTGGCGAATGTTATGTGTCGATTAAATAAAATAAATTGTTAAAATCATATACATATAATAATATAAAATAAGTAACTTATTAACTAACCAAACATAAACATATTAAGCGCATTGCATTATATAGAATCATTTTTATTTACATATTTTCAAAATTTTGTATCAATAAAATATCAGACAAACAGATCTTATGTATTAGTAGTAGTTTCTTATCAGTTGCGCGATCGCAGATATGACGCGGCCTATTGTTTAAGAACTGGTCGGCCCGGCGCACTTGCCCGCGGGTGCGAGCGAGATCCCGCGCTCATGTAACGGCCGTCAGGTGCGAGCGAGAGAACACGATTGCGCGATGCGCACGCGCATCTCGCAGCACACCAGTTAGCCTACCGCTACCGCTTCGAATACTTCCGTATGCTTACTAGCTACGCCGTGCTTACGCTAAACGAATTTTTCCATTTTTTGTTGTCTTTAACTATCTGCTTTGCCTTCTGTTCATCCTAATATACTTCTACCACTCCTTCTCTTCATGTGGAACTCTTTTGTGTTGTGAACTGAGCTGTGTTACGTAATAAACTGATCCTTCAAACTTCGACTACATTCTTTACCATCATCCATCCTCACACACAACAACCTACATTGGTGACCCCGCTGGAGCACGAGGATGACAGAGCGAAAATCAACGACATCACAAGATGGCGGCGAAAAAGCAGCGGACCTATTTCGTGTGGGTGTACGGATCCCGCCGTTCTATCCCGAGAAGCCGGCGCTATGGTTTGCGCAGATGGAGGCGCAATTCGTGCTGTCCAATATAAAGAGCGACGAGACCAAATTCTTCTACATAACGGGCAACTTAGATCCGCAGTACGCAGCTGAGGTGGAAGACATCATCTCATACCCTCCACCCACGGAAAAATATGAGAAGTTGAAAGGCGAGCTCATCAAAAGGCTTTCGGCTTCGCGTGAGAAGAAAGTAAAGCAACTTCTCATGCACGAAGAACTAGGCGACCGGAAGCCATCCCAGTTTTACCGACACCTTCTTAACTTGGCCGGCCCTGGAGTCCCGGAAGAGTTCTTGCGCACCATCTGGACGAGTCGCCTTCCCAGCAGCATGCAGGCGCTCGTCGCTTCGCAGTCCAAGACCGACCTGGCAGAGTTAGCAGAGTTCGCCGACAGGATCCATGATATTGTGGGTATCCAGGTAGCATCAAATTCTGCCATTACAACACCGACTTCACCAAGTCATGCAGGTAACCTAGTTAACCCTGAGATAGCAGCACTTACCAAGCAAATAGAAATGCTTGCTAATAAAGTGGACAGATTGTCACGAGCTAGAGACCACTCGAGTAGTCGTACGCGTTACCGACATCGATCCGGTTCGAACCGGTCTGACGCTAGCTATAAACGTTTCCCACTGTGCTGGTACCATCAAAAGTTTGGGGAACGGGCGAGGAAGTGCGTTAAGCCGTGCGATTTTAAGGCGGGAAACGAGCGGGGCAATCTGTAATGGCGACCACTGATTGTCCAAGCACAGGTCGCTTATTTGTCACCGACCAGGTATCTAAAGCTCAATTTTTGGTCGACACCGGCAGTGACCTATGTGTTTACCCCCGATCGGCACTCTCAGGACGACGCGTTATAAGTACTGATTATGAATTATGTGCAGCATACGGAACGCCTATAAAAACATACGGCTTCATTAACCTAGTTTTAAACCTCGGGTTGCGCCGTGACTTTGCCTGGCGATTTATTGTGGCCGATGTAACAAAGGCGATAATAGGCGTCGATTTTTTTATCTTTTTATAGTTTGGTGGTCGATTGCAGAAACCAACGCCTCATTGATAACTGCACTACGCTTTCGACCCCGGCTTCGCCTGCTCGTCGTTCGGATGACATTTCTTCGGTGAGGGTGAGTCTTGGTAATTCCGCATTTCACAACATACTACGGGAATTCCCCGACATCACCCGCCCACCTGGTATACACCGCACTCCCAAACATAACACCGTACACCACATTCGCACTACACCTGGGCCACCTGTATCCTGTTCACCGCGTCGGTTGGCCCCTGACAAGTTAAAAATTGCGAAGGAGGAGTTTGAGTCCATGTTGCGGTCTGGTACTTGTCGCCAATCCGAATCACCTTGGTCGTCACCTCTTCACCTTGCGCCCAAGAAGAACGATGGCTGGCGCCCCTGTGGCGACTATAGGATGCTGAACGCCCGGACCATTCCAGATCAGTACCCCATACGACACATCCAGGACTTCGCCCACAACCTGTCTGGCTGTACCGTCTTCTCCCAAATCGACCTAGTGAAGGCGTATAACCAAATTCCCGTTCATCCAGAGGACATCCCGAAGACCGCTATCACGACGCCGTTCGGACTGTTCGAATTTCCGTACATGACGTTCGGACTTCGAAATGCCGGGCAGACGTTCCAGCGCTTCGTGGATGAAGTACTCAGGGGTTTGGATTTTACGTATGCCTATTTAGATGATTTCCTGGTATTCTCGAAAGACCAGAAGACGCACGAGCAGCACCTACGCCAACTCTTTACTAGGCTCCAGGAGTACGGTATGGTCATCAATAGTTCGAAGTGTATCTTCGGTGTACCGGAGGTCACTTTCCTGGGTTACCATATTTCAGCCAAAGGAACAAAACCTTTGAAGTCCAAGGTCGAAGCTATCCTAAATTTCCCCGTTCCGAAAACGGTAAAAGAAGTACGTCGATTTCTTGGGATGCTCAATTTTTACCGTAGGTTTATTCCCGGGGCAGCTAATTTTCAAGCTCCTTTAAACGCTCTATTAGCCGGCTCGGTTAAAGGCTCACACCCAGTGAATTTTTCACCCCAGGAACTCGACGCATTTCAGCACTGTAAGGACAGTCTGGCTCAAGCCGCACTGTTAGCACATCCTGATTGCAGCGCTAAGCTGGCGTTGGTCACGGATGCGTCAGACAAGGCAATCGGCGCTGTCCTCCAGCAACTGCGAGATGAGTCTTGGGAGCCTCTCGCTTTCTTTTCACGAAAGTTGAGTCCAGCACAGGCTAAGTACTCCCCCTACGATCGTGAGTTGCTAGCCATTTACGAGATTATTAAGTACTTTCGGCATATGTTAGAAGCTCGTAACTTCGTGGTATATACCGACCACAAGCCCTTGATTTTCGCCTTCCACTCTCGCAAAAACAACTGTTCTCCCCGGCAATTTCGTCATCTAGATTTTATATCCCAATTCACTTCAGATATAAGGCATATCTCCGGGAAGGACAATGTGGTGGCGGACACACTCTCGCGCATAGAGGAGATTACTCAACCTGTGAACGCTGAAACAATCGCTTTGGCTCAGCTCGAGGACAGCGAACTCAAATCCCTGCTAGACAGTGAAACATCATTGCACCTAAAACAGGTGAAAATCCCAGGTTCGCAGTCCCAGCTCTATTGTGACGTGAGTACCTGCGCCCCAAGACCATATGTTCCCAAGGAGTTGCGCAAGTCTGTGTTCGCGAGCTTACACTCCTTGAGCCACCCAGGTACCAAAGCAACTGCTAAGCTAGTCGCTGAACGCTATGTTTGGCCTGGCGTCAACAAGGACTGGTGCGTTCTTGTCTTGCGTGTCAACGCTCAAAAATTACACGACACGTCTTCACACCAGAAGGCACATTCAAATTGCCACCCTCAAGATTCACCTTCATTCACATCGACCTTGTGGGGCCTCTGCCACTATGTCAAGGTTTCCGTTATCTCCTCACCGCCGTTGATCGTTTCACACGATGGCCTGAGGCAATACCGATCGCTGACATAACGGCAGAAACAGTGGCAAAGGCCTTACTAAGTGGCTGGATTTCGCGATTTGGTTGCCCTTCAGACATAGTGACTGACAGGGGGCGGCAATTTGAATCGGCACTATTTAGACAATTGTCTATAATTGCTGGTTTCCAACATCGTCGCACCACAGCCTACCATCCAGCCTGCAATGGACTGGTGGAGAGATTCCACCGTCAACTAAAAGCTGCTATTACGTGCCACGCAAATGAAAGTTGGGTGGAATCTCTTCCACTCGTTTTATTGGGGATCCGCAGCGCCTATAAAGAGGACGTTGAAGCTTCAGCGGCCGAACTCTTGTACGGCCAACCACTTCGTCTTCCAGGCGAGTTTTTTGATCCTCAGAAAGATGAGACTGTTGACATGACAGATTACTTGTCAAGACTTAAAAGTTTCGCTAGGAATCTGCAACCATCAGCAGCGGCACGTCACAATCGCACATTTAAAACCTTTATATACAAAGACTTAGCATCATCCTCTCATGTTTTCCTTCGAGACTGCACTGCTGGTGGTTGTTTGAAACCGGCTTACTCTGGTCCTCACAAGGTCATTGAAAGGGGGGACAAAGTCTTCAAAATACTTGTCAACGGTAAACAGGTTACAGTATCGATAGACCGCATCAAGCCGGCCTTCATACTAAGTGACCCAGACATCATATCTCGCTTGACACTTGACACTGACACTAACACTCATCACCACACCCCAAGTGCGGATAACCAGACTTTACCTTCTGCTGACGACAGTGTCATCAGAGCGACGCGATCAGGTCGGCAAGTGAAATTTCCCGACTATTATCGCCCTTGACGGTCTCTGGAGGGGGGTGATGTAGTGCCCACTTAACTTAATAATTTTTCAAATTTGTCAAAATTAGTAATAGTAAAATTAATATTTGGCGAATGTTATGTGTCGATTAAATAAAATAAATTGTTAAAATCATATACATATAATAATATAAAATAAGTAACTTATTAACTAACCAAACATAAACATATTAAGCGCATTGCATTATATAGAATCATTTTTATTTACATATTTTCAAAATTTTGTATCAATAAAATATCAGACAAACAGATCTTATGTATTAGTAGTAGTTTCTTATCAGTTGCGCGATCGCAGATATGACGCGGCCTATTGTTTAAGAACTGGTCGGCCCGGCGCACTTGCCCGCGGGTGCGAGCGAGATCCCGCGCTCATGTAACGGCCGTCAGGTGCGAGCGAGAGAACACGATTGCGCGATGCGCACGCGCATCTCGCAGCACACCAGTTAGCCTACCGCTACCGCTTCGAATACTTCCGTATGCTTACTAGCTACGCCGTGCTTACGCTAAACGAATTTTTCCATTTTTTGTTGTCTTTAACTATCTGCTTTGCCTTCTGTTCATCCTAATATACTTCTACCACTCCTTCTCTTCATGTGGAACTCTTTTGTGTTGTGAACTGAACTGTGTTACGTAATAAACTGATCCTTCAAACTTCGACTACATTCTTTACCATCATCCATCCTCACACACAACAACCTACACATTACTCTCTCGACCTGACCATTAGCCCTACTGGTTCCCGTGGCAATGAGGTGTAACTGGATGTTGTGCTCGTTACAAAATTTCTAAAAGTCAGAGTTACCATATGAACGACCGCGATCAGCAATTATACGTTTAGGTGTGCCAAATAGGTTAACTATATTTTTGACTGCTTTAATAGCATGAAATGAATTTAAAGTAGTAACGTGTTCTAGAACTACGAATTTTGTAAAGGCATCTATTGCCACAGAGCAATATTCTTTTCGTGCGCTCTTTCCGCTTAGCTTGCCTGTTTTGGGCACTTGTTTGACTTTTGGAGATTGATTTCCCAATGCAAAGTTACGGGATAAGAAATCGGCATGAGCCATATTTTTTCCTTCTATATAGACTATATCAAAATCGTAAGACTGGAGAATAGCCCACCAACGGTACACTCTCGGTGTTAAGTCTTTTTTTTAATGGGATGCTTTTAAGGAATTGCAGTCAGTAAAGACTGTAAATCTGCGGCCATAGAGATAATGCCTAAAATGTTCCACAGCTTTGACTACTGCCAAAGTTTCGAGTTCATACGAGTGATAACGACTTTCTGCATCATTCGTTCGATGACTGAAATTCACTACTTGCGTCTGTATGAAGCTCGATTGGTAAGGAAGGATCAAAAATTTTTTGAACAGGTTCGGTTGTTAAGAATTTTATCATGTTCAGGTGTCCATGTTTTTTTTCCTTTGCCTGCAGCAGTTAACGGATATAAGGGCTCAATTATTTTGAGAATTTTGGAATAAATTGACGGAAATAAGATGCTAACCCGATTAATTGTCTTACTTGCGTTACAGTGTTGGGAGCTGGCAACGATTTCAAAGCTTCAATTTTGCGTGGGTTTGGTCTTATTTGTCCAGAAGATATAACAAACCCTAGGTACTCAATTTTAGTTTTCATAAATGAACATTTTTTTAAGTTAAAAGAATAACCTGTTTTGGAAAGAGTTTCCAATAATTTATCGAGTCTGGCTAAACCTTCTTCGATTGTTTCCGATGCAGAAAGTACGTCATCCATATAGACAAGGATTTTATCGTCGTTGAGTTCTTTGAGTGATTTATTTATAGCTCTTTGGAAAACCTGTGGAGCATTTCGAAGTCCAAATGACATTCTTAAATACTCAAACTGACCAGTGGGGGTAACAAATGCAGTCTTTTCTATGGAGTCTTCGTCAACTTTAATCTGGTAAAAACCAGAGGCCATATCAATGGTCGAGAAAAAATTCGCTCTATGTAATTTATTTATTTGGTCACTAATAAGTGGAAGGGGATAGCTATCAGGTCGTGTGTTTTTATTTAATTCCCTATAATCGACACACATACGATCACCGTCATCTTTCCTTTTCACCAGTAAAATAGGACTTGCGAATGGTAATGAGCTTTCCCGGATAATTTTAGCGTCTAGTAGTTCTTTAATTTTGACATTGACAATATCTAGTTCGGCAGGAGATAATCTGTAGGGACGCCTATGAACTATTTTGCTGGCATCGATTAAATCTATCTTTAAGACACCAGTGCTAACTTGTGTAGTCGGCAATTTATCTATAAAGTGGTCAGCGTATTTATTTAAAATATTTATCAAGGTTTTTTATCGTGACCTGTTAAGTCAGTATCTATATATTGCGAGTCAAAATTATATTTAGAACAAACGTTACTAATTTTGGTTTTAAAGAAAGTCAGTCTGACTTTTTTTATTATTAATTTCAACAGATATTCCATTTTTCAGTATATCACGGCCTAATAAAACCTCGTCACTTAAACATTCGTCTGGTCATACGTGAAAGACAATTTCTAGAAGAAGCGTTTGAACATAAATCTCACATTTTACTTGTAAAGAAGAGATAACGTTGTTGCCACCTATTCCTTTTAAAATAACTTGTTCATGAAATCTTCCACCGGTCAGTAAATTGCTTTTACTTTGTTTTATAAGACTGCATTCTGATCCAAAATTAGTCTCTAGTCTCTAGAGTCCCACGAGATAGATTGCTGCACAGGTTGACTTGCTTGCTGCTCGATGCGTCGTCTTGTTTTTTCACGTTCCGCTTGGGGCAGGCGCTGGCTATGTGGCTGGTGTCCAGGCAGATGTAGCAGTAGGTCTTAGTCTGCGAAGTATCTGGTTTAGCTGACATAGAAGTATTTTTACTGATCGAGCGATTTTTATTTCGACACTCGCTTCCCCGATGTCCCGTTTTGCCACAAAAATGACAGGAACCTTTAAATGGCATAGAGGGGCGGATCTTTTATTGTTCCATTTCCGACGAGACAGAGTCATCGTTATATCTCTTAAGTGTGAAGCTTCTTAAAGTGCGAAAGAGTTGATGGTTATCATTAATAATTACAGAGTTTAACTCGCGACATATTTTATCATCACACTGAGATAAAATCGAAATTGCAAAACCCGTTGTAACATTTTAAGTAAGTTTGCGTTGGGGATTTTTTCTATAAGTTGCCATAAGCGTGTTCCTGCTTCAGCTGGGTTTTCTTTGTTACTAAGGCGAAACTTAATGACCTGATCAAAATAGTCTTGCATCATCATTGGTTTTGAAAATTTTGAGATTAATATTTCCCTAATAGCATACCAGGACATGTTCTCTGGCCGTATTTTTGTAAGACAGGTTGCGGCGCCACCTTTAAGAGCGTGAGTGAGTGTAATAATGAGGTCAGCACCCTCCAAGTTCTTTTTTTCGATAATCATTTCGCTTAAGGTACACCAGTCTTTTATGTCGGAATCTGCGACATCGGGATCGAATGCCACCAATTTAAAGGGGGTAGGTGGATTGACGGGATTCTGGTTTAAACTATTTGATAATGTTAATAAAATTGCTTCCATTCCGGAAGAAAAAAAGAGACATTTGCTGTTCCATGTGGTTGGTTGAGTTGGTTTGATCATGAGATAGAGGTGGATCCGATCCCACTTCTGATGTAGAAAGAGGATTGGCCATAGTTTTAAAAGAATGAAGTTCCTTGATAATAGTTTATTCAACCAAATACAGGGACATAGCAATCACAGGTCTAATAACAGTTAATTAATCATTAAACTAAACTATGTTATAAATTGACAATCCAACAATAGCCTTAAATAATACCCGGGTATAATTAGTCTAGGGACCAAATTATAACACCGGAATAATAATTAATTCGTTTCCACAAATTAATTATCCAAAGCGTCTAGGTTAAGCAAGCGAGGTACAACTAGTGCACCGAGCCACACCAGAGCCAAGACTGCCTTTAAAATGATCGTTGCGCGTCTTTTATACCGGCAAAGCTAGTAGTGGGGAGAGTGGGGGGCATCGAATGACGCGCTCGGTGGCGTGATCGGTGCACGTGTTGTTTACAGTTTCGCTCGGGCGGCGCGCGGGCGCCGACATATACAATATTTGTTATTTTTACCCGACTGCCAGGAGGGTTATGTGTTTTTAACAGTAAATCTACCCTAATATTGATTATTATTTAGTTTATTACTAGTTAAAGTTATCTACCCCAATCTGTGATTTTTAGCAATAAGTTCTACCCCCATATAGATAATGTATCCTGAGATGATTTACTATTTAGTTATAAGTTTAGAATATATGTTATAAGTAAAGGGTATCTACCTCAATCTGTGATTGTTAGCAATATATTTCGTTCTACAACTATAAACATACAATATACATATTATCATCCTGTGATCATTTACTATTTAGTTCTTAGTAAATGGTATCTACCCTTAATATGTGATTATAGCAATATTAATCAAGGATCATGTAACCCGAAAAATAACAATAGACATATTATAAATTATAATTAATAAGCACTTACATTTAAATAAAAAAGCGTTTACCTCCGTATTCTTTAATGTTAATATATAATTAATTGACATTTAATTTTAAGATATATGTCATCAAACTTATTCTGAAATCTAGTTTCAATTTAAGTTCTAACTTAATGTTGACTTTTTTCTAAATATAGACTTCAGTACTATGATGTCTATGATTGTGATTTTAAAATTAAGATAAAGGATATTTATAGTTATACCATTAATCTATTTAAATATATAATTGATGAAGGGTTTTGATTAGGTTTGCTACAAATAAACACTCAACGTAACTATACTTTAATGCGTTCAGTTCAACGGTTGAACAACAAGTGCCGTGCATAATAAATTCAAATACAAAAATCAACCGACATATTGAAGGTACCGGAAATGAACATTAAAAATAAAATAACTTAAAAAGAATACAATTACAAATGTAAACGACATCCAGTGTAAAATAATCTAACTATGGGTTAAGTATGTTTACAACTCGGCCATCCTTTTCCTGAGTGAGTCCTCTCACTGAATCTACAAATACTGTAAAGGACATAATACATCGTACGAAAAGTTCGCAAAGTGGTACATAATTTATGAATACAAGTATTTAATTCAAAATGATATCTGAAATCACAATGTCCGTATTAGAATCATAATGTACTTTTATTGTTTCACTTGAGCACTTCACTAAGAGCCGCCATACACGGTCCGCCCGAGCAGTAGCCCAGTGATCAACATACACGGACCGCTTTTGCAGTCAGAGTCAACAGCTTGTAGCTGCCATTTATAACCGCCCGAAGCAGTTGCAACTGCTGGAGCGGTTCGTGTATTGCGAATGACTATTTTGTATTGAAACTGCAGATGACGCAACGGCGACTGCTTAAAGATGCTGGCAATGTCTGCTTGAAGCAGTCCATGTAAGGCGGCTCTAAGTTACTCATTCTTTCTCCTTAGCGTTCCACTATCGCTAAACCGCTATGAACCAATGCTCACATCGTATCTTCGTCAATAGAGATGGCACAGTCTGCTATGATCTACGGTCATCTATGCGATGCCAATTGCTTGACACCTTTCGCTATCTGCACTGACCGCTCATAGCCCATGCCCTATCTCATTCAACAGCGTAGTCTGCTATGATCTACGGTCATCTGTGAGATGCCAATTTACTTGACACTATTCGCTGTCTGCACTGACCGCTCATAGCCTACGTCTATGTCTCTTAAGTCGCCATTCTGTCTACCATGATCTGCAACCATCTGTGTTCTCTGGTTGCTTATAGTCTATGTGTCTTTTGTCATGTCCAGGTTAATTAAGAAGTCATGCATTTTGTCAATCAAATAGTCATATCATTTTAGTGTATCAAGTAATAAACCTAATAAACATCAGTCTTTAAATTTTAGTATTTAATCTTTACAGCCCGATTCGTTACCACTATTGTCGCTTTCGCTTCCCTCACTAGAAATAGCCTTAAAACTGAGCCAGGGGTATATTTTATCCTCTCTTAGTTAACGGAGTACTCTCAATCAATCGTTTCAATCGAATCTATCGTTTTCTAAAATTTTAACTATGCGATATGGACCATGGAAGTTGGGTATAAGTTTTTTGGATTTGCCCGCATGCTCCTTATTGATTATGGTTCTTTCGTCTCTAACGAGATCGCCAATATTGGCGATCTTGTCGAAAAAAAAGGTAAGATGTTACCTTTTTCTATGCTTATCAAACTCCTTCTTTGAAATATCCTGCTATCTATATTAGCTTTTAGCCTCTGTCCTCATTTCCGTCAAGTCTTTATCACTTACACGAGATATAACGTCAGTAAGCACCTCATTAATAAATTTTCAGTAATAAATAATAATAATATTTAACAAATAATATTTTCAGGAGGACTTAACACCCTAAATCCAAACAAAAGTTCCGAGGGGCTTTTTCCCGTAGCTTTGTTAACAGTAGTAATAATAATAATAATAATAAATCATTTATTTCAGGCCTTTACACCCATATCAATTACAAACAATACAAATGAATTAAACTTATCATAATAAAAATCAATAATTAATCTCAATAGGTTACATTACAATAATTAAATTTCACACAACATTTATTAAAATAATATTTCTACATTATTCAGCAGATGAACTGTTGTGATAAATAAATAAAGCAGTTTTATATTTGCAACGAAATGTGATTTATTTAACTAAACGTCAACCTTTTTACTTCAGTCTCAGAATACTAGAGCTAGTGTTACCAACTGCAAAAAACACATTTCTATGCATAAAGGTGGAATTACATTGTATTATTTTATCACCCCCGCTCAATGTAATTACACCCCAATAACCCAGTACATAATACAAGTATTACATCTCTTTAATGTTACCTACACTACATTTTCCTAAGAAACGAGTTATCAACTCTCTATTTAAGGACTTTGTAAGCATATCAGCTGGTTGATCACTCGTTTTGACATATTTTAAACACAACTTATTATTTTTAATCAACTCCTTTATAAAGTGATAACGAATATCAACATGTTTTAAGCGTTTGACAGAGTCAGTGCAGGCAACTGATATAGCTGACTGATTATCACAATAAATAGGCACTGGACACACATTCTTTATGTTAAAATCAT
This sequence comes from Trichoplusia ni, assembly GCF_003590095.1. Lineage (NCBI taxonomy): Eukaryota > Metazoa > Arthropoda > Insecta > Lepidoptera > Noctuidae > Trichoplusia > Trichoplusia ni. The sequence goes on from NW_020800121.1 coordinate 41,198, forward strand.
TTAACAAATTAACAAGCCAGCAGGCTTCGCTGGCAGCCATGCTAATAGCAACATATTCCGACTCTGTAGAAGATAAACTTACAGACACCTGTTTCTTTGAACACCAGGAGATTAAACAATCAGAAAATTTAAACAGATAACCTGTAGTTGACCTTCTGTCAGTAAGATCACCTCCCCAGTCTGCATCACAGTACCCTTCCAATATAATATTATTACATTTATAAACTAACTTATAATCTAGAGTATGCTTGACATAGCGCAATACTCTTTTCAAGGCACTCAATAACATATTGTTTGCATATTTTTGATATCTACTTAACAAAGACACAGTAAAACATAAATCAGGTCTAGTGCCAGACACAGCATACATTAGACATCCTATCATCTGTCTACATAACTTTCCAATATTTTTATCTACTGTATTATCATTCTGAAAAAATTTTACATTAATATTCTGGTCTATTGGTGTAGACATAGGCTTACAATCATCCATTCCAAAACGTTTTAATACACTCTCTAAGTACTTTCTTTGGCTCAGTTCAGTTACTCCTGTGTCTAAATTTTGTTTAATATTTATGCCTAAGTAATCAGTTACAAATCCTAAGTCTTTCATTTTAAACTCTTTATTTAATACAATTTTCACCTGCTCTACTAAACCGTCATTTGATCCAAAGATGAGAACATCATCGACATATAATAGTAAATAAATTTGGTCTTTTTCAGTACACTTTGTATAGAGACAAGAGTCACATTTTGATCTTACAAAACCTTCATTAAGCATAACGGTATTAAATTTAACATTCCAACATTTTGGAGAATTTTTGAGACCATACAGAGATTTATTCAATTTCACAACATTATTTTTACCTGAGTATGTTCCTTCTGGTAAGCTTATGTAAACATTTTCATTAATATTACCATATAAAAATGCTCCAGTCACATCCATTTGACTTATTGGCAATTTAAGCCCAGTTGCAATTATTATAAAAAGCCTAACCGTTGACAGTTTTACAACAGGAGCATAACAGTCATTTAAGTCCAGAATATTGTCTTGTTCAAACCCTCTTGCCACTAACCTTGCCTTATATTGCGGTAAATTTTGACTATCCCTTTTAATTTTAAATACCCATTTACTACTTACAACCTTTTGATTTTCTGGTACTTCACATATTTCCCAAGTGTTATTTTCTTCTAGTGTTTGCATTTCTTTATCAATTGCCTCCATCCATTTGCTGCTATCACTCCTCTTCATGGCCTCTGCATATGTAACCGGTTCATTCTGCTGGGTATGCACATTTTGACATTGATAGTAAACAGGTGGTTTTCTTACCCGCTTGCTAGGTTCTCTTTCACGTACCTCAACAACTGATTCTAAAGAGCTGTCACTGTCTTCACCAGGATTATATTCGGTTCCAGACTCTTCTGACATACTTGCTGGCTCCATAGTTTCATCAAGATCAGCTGATGTAGTTACTATAGGTTTTTTATGCAACTCACTAGCTCCGTTTTCATTTTCTTGTGTGTAATTCAACTCTACTTCTACTTTTTCTTCATTTTGTAAGAAGACTATATCTCGCTTAATTTCTACATTATTCTTCTGTGGGAAGTAGATTCTAAATCCTTTCACAGTTTCTCCATATCCGACCAATACTCCTTTTTCGCCTTTGCTATCCCATTTCTGTCTTTTCTCTTTCGGAATATGGGAATACACTGGAGTTCCAAATGGTTTTAATTGATGAATATCAAAACCTTTTCCAGACCACACCTCATAGGGTGATTTTTCACTGTCTTTACTTCTTCCGGTCCTGTTCAAAACAAATGCAGCAGTATTCACTGCCTCACCCCACAGTGATTTCGGCAAATCTTTGCATGCATTCAACATAGTACGAGCAGCTTCAACTAGTGTCCGATTCTCACGCTCTACCTTTCCATTCTGTTCAGGGGTGTAGGGTACACTTGTTTGATGTATTATACCGTGTTTAGTAAATAACTCTTTGACCTCCTTATTGATAAACTCCAGCCCATTGTCAGATCTGAATATTTTTAGTTTATTTCCAGTTACATTCTCTGCTTTGTTAACAAAATCTTCGATGCAGTTCTTTATCTCGAACTTATTCTTGACAAAATACACAGTTCTATAGTTTGAGAAATCGTCCTTTAAAATTACGAAGTATTTTGACCCGCCGACTGACGTAACCTCCATAGGACCGCAGGTATCTGCATGGATTAATTCGCACGTTTTCGTAGTGACACTTTCACTATTTCCAAAAGGCAATCTATGCATTTTTCCTTCTAAACAACTCTCACACTTTATAACCGAAGATTGTTCTACGTCAATGTTATTTTTCAACAGTATTTTTCTTACATACTCGAAATTTTGATGTGCTAATCTTTCGTGCCACTCTTGTAGTGTTGTTTTAACATTCTCAGCCACATAAGCCGCTTTATAGTTATAGCGTAACTCCAAGTAGTATGAGTTTCCAACTCGATTCGCAATTGCACAAATTTTATTGTTTTTATAGAATTTACACGATTGTTCATCTGTCAACATGACATAACCTTTGTCAGATGCACAGTTCACAGAGAATAGGTTTGTTTTTAATTCCGGGACAAACAACACTTTATCTATGGTTGTATGAACCCATTCACTCCCGTCATTTACCTCCACCGCCATCTGTCCATAACCGAGAACACTAATCGCTGCACCATTACCAACAATTACTGACTCCTGTTTGGTGCTGGTAAATGATGAAAATAGTTCACGATCTCGGCACATGTGTTCACTGGCCCCTGTGTCCACTAACCACTGAGATTTACAATGTTCTTTTAATGAGTTTGACACTACAAATGCGTTACTTTTCTTTTGTTCTTTATTCTTCTTAAACCAGCACTGCGACTTGCTGTGTCCAAGTTTTCCACAAAAAAAGCACTTGTTGTTCTGTCCTTCACTTCTAACAAAATTGTTATTACTTCTACACTCACTAATAAAATGTCCCATCTTGTTACACTTGAAACACTTTAGATTCTTTTTATCCTTAACCAGGAAAGCCGTTGAGCCTGAAGATGAGGGTTGTTCATTTTTCTCCTTCACCCTTTCTTCTTCTACTAGTAATCTTGCAATTAAATTATCCATTGTTTGTCTATCGTCTGGGGCTGACTCCCAAGCTGATACAAAATGTTTATACTTCTCCGGTAACGACATTAACACTTTAGTTATAACAAATTTGTCAGACACTTCTTCTCCGAGCTGTTTTAGTTGATTTTGTAGTTGTTGGATCTTTGATAAGAATATAGACATTTCAGTGCCCGGTTCAAATTTGTACTGGAAAAAGCGCTGTTGAATCATATGGATATTTGTTTCTGTTTTCTGCTCATAAACACTCTGCAGCTTCCTCCACATTTCAGCTGCAGTTGAACATGAAATAACGTTTAACATTACATTTTCAGTCATTCTTGTAACCAACATTGTCTGTGCCTTCGCGTCTTTATTCTCCCAAGAAATTTGTTCAGCGGGATCTTCGGGTTTTAACGCTCTGCCTTCTACGACCTCAAGCCAACCTTGGCCACGTAGTAAAACTTTAGTCTGAAACTTCCAGATGTTCCAGTTGCTAGCTCCTTCCAGCTTCATCAAGCTGTTGTTATTTAGATTTACTTCCATTTCGCTGGCCTTCCTTGTTTTTTTACTTCACACAAGTATCTTTCCACTCCGATCGCCGCGCAAAAGATATAACCTCACTTTTGGTTTTGCCGCCAACGATTCGCGAGTATTATTTTTACAGTAAATTTAACTTCCTACTTTATTTATTTTTACGAGTTATGTGCCTGGGCCCATAACCTGTTGTGATAAATAAATAAAGCAGTTTTATATTTGCAACGAAATGTGATTTATTTAACTAAACGTCAACCTTTTTACTTCAGTCTCAGAATACTAGAGCTAGTGTTACCAACTGCAAAAAATACATTTCTATGCATAAAGGTGGAATTACATTGTATTATTTTATCATACAGTAATGGTTCACGTACTGACAGTCAAATCGGTCAGAAAAAGCTCTCAGAATACTATTGCGGCTGGCTCGCACCTGGCAAACATCCCTGACGCGCTACAGAAGCGAGGCAGCCCCAAGAGCACCCTAAATGCGTTATTGTATTGGACACGTAGAGCGCTGTACTGCTTCTGCGTATAATCCATCCACAGACTGCCAGTATAAAAGGACGTACAAAACGCTCTAAATAAGGTTATTTTGACGCCCCTTGTACACCGAGCAAATCTGCGGGCTATCATATTCGCACGAACAGACAGCGCCCTACGCTCCCTTTCAATATCTGCACCGTCTTTCAGGTCAGAGGTCCAAGGTATTTAAAAGGTCCAATATGTCCAAGGTATTTAAAAGTATCAACTTTCTTAAGTAGGACTCCGTTGAGCTTAATTGCTGCTAAGTAATCTGGACACCTCTTGGCCCGAAAGACCATGCACTCACTTTTACTGACGTTATACAGCAAACCATGTTCCTTAGCATATTTTTCACAAATGCCAACAGCCTCGACAACCCACAAACAGAGGCGCTCAGCAGGACCATGTCGTCGGCGTAGCTGATATTATTCAAGCACACATCCCCAACATGGCAACCGACATGCGTGCTGCTGAGCCTCTCTATTAACTCATTAACGTACAGGTTGAAGAGCTTAGGTGAGGTCAACCCTCCTTGCCTCACGCCGCACTCCAACCTGTAAGGAGCCTAGAGCCCCGACCACCGAACAACATTGACCTGATTGTTGTACCAGTATTGAAATATACGGATAAGACCGTCTGGCACTGACGACTGCTTCAGTTTTTGCCACAGTAGATCATAACAAACCAGGTCAAATGCCTTCGATAAGTCGAGGAAACAAGGAAATACAGGTGTATTTCTATCCGTGTAGTACTTGACAGTTTGCTTTAAACACAATACTGCTGTTTCTGTAGATAGTCCTACTTTGAAACCGAACTGGTTATCATGAATTTTTAAATGTTTATCCAGCTGAGTGTTAAGCAAACTATCAAGCACCATTGAAATAATCGTCGTCAAAAATATAGGCCTATAATTATTCCTATCGCTAACATCACCGGTTTTATTCTTTATAATTGGTACCACCACCGTCTTCATCATCTTTTCAGGCAGATACGCATGTCCTATACACAAGGAGAATAACAATGCTAAGAATCTGGGCAGATGAGGACCGGCATGCTTAAGATGTTCAATACTCAGGTCATCGTGGCCAGGAGACTTGCCTCTTGACATAGACATAATGACATGTCTTACATCCTTTGCCGTAAACCGAACACTGCACTCCTGACCACTACAACTAGAAGTGCCTGAAAACTGTGACGGCCCCAATGGCGACGAAACAGCGAAATGCTGCCCAAATAATTTGGCAATCCCCGTGACATCAGCAACGCCACCGACACTCACCGGCAGGCCCGGCCTACTATTGAGTTTATCTGTGGACTTCCAAAAACCGCGGAAATCGTCCTTAGAATGAAGCGATGCCAACATATCCATTTTAACTTGGTCACTATTATTGTGGCACCATCGTAAGCGCGACTTAAAGACATTTCGACTTGTTCGCATTTCACTCCAGACTGACCCCTCGCCCGGTCTACCACACAAAACCCATTGTTCAAATTTTAGCATGGCCTGCCGATGAGCATCACTGACGTACCTGTTCCACCCGACTACCGGCTTCCCATTTCTCACAAAATTTATTTTATAACTATGAGAGGCTGCTTGGCTTAAAATATTAACAATGTCATTATACATTTCATCAATAATAACTCTATGGTCCAAATTGTTACATAAATGGTCGCTACATACAGTCAATTCAGTCGGAATGTCAATATGTTTTAAATTATCCTTACAAAATTTAGTATAACTATTAATTTGATTTATTGTCCTATCACCCCATTTCATTTTATTACCCAACAAATTATAATTATTCGAATTACATAATTTTGGCTTGATTTCATTAAAATTACATTGTATTAAAAGCGGAAAGTGGTCAGACCAAGTTACGTCGTATATTACATTTAAATCTAATAATGGACATGGCTGCTTCAGTAGTTACACAGTGATCTAGCCAACGTCTCGAGCCGTTCGCATCGCTTATAAAAGTATGTGTATTAGAGTTCACTCCCAAAAATTCGACATCGGCACATCCGACAAAAAGACATTAACTCTATATAGAATTGTTCATTGGGATGCGAATTAAAATCGCCAAGTACAAAAGCAGTTTCAACATTGTTATTATTGATCGTAGCACTCACCAGGCTGAGGCAGTCCGTAAAATCAGTTAAGTTCGCACTATTATCCGTCGGCATGTAAACACTGAACACTAAAAATGACTTTGATTCTATGCAAACTCTAACAGCACACACTCGCGGGTTATCGCACTGCACTACCGAAACGTTATCAAAAACACTTTTCCTCCACAGAAGTGCCGTTCCGCCGAAAGGACGTCCACGGAGCATGCCAGCGGTGGTGTCCACCGCCGACGTCCCAGTACATGCGAACTCAGCGAGTATTTCGCTCAGGAATGACATATCGTGGGGCAGCAACCATGTTTCTTGCAAGGCAACAATGTCTGATGTGCTACATAGCTGCCTGACACTCTCGACCGAACGCTTTATACTTTTGCAATTGTAACTTATTAAACTATGCATTAATATTTATTTTAGTCGTTCACAGTACCGCTGTTCGCACCATTCGTGTAATTTCTCGTTTTAAAATTCACAAATTTCCTGATGATAATTCCCTCGGGCCATAGTTTACTGTCAAGAAATTTCTCCATTTTAGTTTCCGGTATAAAGAATTTGTAAGCCTTATATTCTTTGGGATATTTAAACGATATACTTTCAAGTGTAATCATATCGCCTGTTTTACGATACACGTAATCAGCAATGTCCTTTTGCGACGTGTTATTATATACTTTGGTTATGAAGATTGGAACTGTTTCTATTGCAGCCCTAAACTTTACTTCACTATCCCTAGCCGTTCCAGCAGTGCCCATATGCGCTGCCCGGACGCTTTCGTCGATACGAAACTTTTTCCCATCTGTCTTTGTTTTGTACTGACTCAGGCATCATAGAAGCGGTCTGAGACGCATGCACAAGGCCCGGTGACGTCACCTCTTTCTGCTTCAAAGTAGTTGATCTAGCGGCCGCGTCAATGATGCGGGCGTCGGCGGCGGTCGTTGCAACCAGGGACCGGCCGGATACTCATTGAAAGGGTTTTTGAAGGGGTTTTTTAAGCGCTTCAAGAAAAAACCCTATGACATATGTTACACCTTCGAACGGATTACTGTAACCCTGTTCCGAACAGGTTACCCTTTCACTACCCTATAACACTGTAACAGGGTAACCCACTCCAACCTAAGACAATGTAATATGCACTCTTTATCATAGACATTAGTTTGAAAATAGTATAACCACGAGCGCACGTGGCATCTTACCGCCCAGCTGCGCCATTGTTGCATTTACCGAGCGACTTGTAAACATGAAATAAAAATCATTGTGGATATGATCTTACAGTTTAATTTTGCTTGTCGCACATTTCAAACGTTGTGATATATATTTTTCGTGTCTATACTTGTAGACCAGGGTCGATAATTTTTAAAACCAAAAAAAATAATAGTAGGATGAAACCCATTAGAAAAGGAGGGGAATATTATAAAAATGAAAGGAAAAATAATTTACGGGCGATCTGAGGTCGGTGAAGGGGTTGGGAGTGACGTTTGAAGAGTAAAAAAAGGTTTTTCTCGATTTCCGGCAAAACTAAAATTCGTATCGAAAAAAGTCAAATGGCAAAGTTGTAGGAAATAAAAAGATCTAAAACTTTGGCGTTTACATTTTTTTCACATAACCTCAAAATTTATGTGAAAAATCCAAAAAACCAAGATTGTGGTTTTTTATTTTTATCTTTTACAAAAATTTATTTTTGTAACGAAATTTGGCGAAATCTATCTTTTTGTGTCCCAAATACGCTGTAATTTATTTGATTAAAAATATTTATTTTTTCACCTTATTTTGAATTAATATAAAAAAAACACTAATTTTCAATCGAAACTTCACCCGTCAAATCTTCTCAGAAAATGCAAAAAATGAAAAAATACTTGTATTCGATTTTTTTTTAATTATTATAAATAATTTCATCCAAAAAAATTGATCTCATTTTATGTTCAATAGACCAATAATCGAGGAAGGTTTAAGGCTAGGTATATAAAATTACGCTGCAACTAATAGGAGCGAAGATTTAACGGAAAATGTGGCAAATACGGGGAAAAATATTAATCTTCGAGGGCTTTCGTTCAAAAATTCCTAACTTATATCTTCTAACCACGCGGACGAAGTCGCGAGCAATAGCTAGTTACCTATATGGCTGGTTTTCTTATCATGCTGACATGACGCGACGTTTCGCGCGTAGGTAGTTTGTCCGAGAGGCGCGAGTCGCGGCGCGACGCTTCGGCGATAGAAGAAAATCAGCTTTAGTCTTAGTAAAGCAATGAGGGGCCGCTAGGATGCAAGTATGCAGCTCAAGTTTAGTGGGTAATTCAGGGTAACACGAATAAAAGCCTTTCGTGAAGGTAACCACTTCAAAGGGTTAAGTTATTGAAGGGGTTAACCCCTTCACGTGGTTACCATAATGAAGGTGTTAACCATTTCGCTGGGTTTCGAGGATGTAACTCGAACAAAAGGTAACACTGCGATATGAGTTACCCCGTGTACGGGTTACTCTGTCAAACGGCTTAACTCTTAAGTGGGGTTGTCCGGTCCCTGGTTGCGACGCGAGGAGAGGGGCTGCGCGCAGCCGCTTGCTGCGGCGAGACAGCTGACTCAATACCTCGATCGAAAGTTTCTGCATCTACCTCCGTTATTTTTCTAAATACCAGTTCGTTATTGTCTAATATTTGTAACGATGATTCACCGAAACTAATATTGCAGTCATCCACCACAGTCGAATTATTCACATGGGGTAATCCAACAGGACCACTTTCCAGAAGCCATCCACCGCGTTTCATGTTCAATTTACACGCTGATGCCGGTATTAACAAATCGTTTTGTAATTTAAGAACCTCCAATTTCAAATCCTTCAACTGAGTCGCGTTACATATTCTTCTTTAATTTCTTTAACTTCATTTTGGATTCGAAGCATTGGAGGTAGCTTTTCCAAATCTCTTGCTACAAAAATTGGGAACTGATCCGGCTCAACTGACTTAAATACATAGGTAGACTCATATGAGTGTAGTGTACTTAAGTAGCCTAACTGAATATCACCTACATATTCGTCTCAGGTATTATCACCTTTACTGTGGCATTTTGTACTCAGAGCACTCAATATGGTACTGCTATAACGCTCTATCTGTCCGTTTGCTCTGGGAGTCGCTACTGCGTTCAAAATATGTTTAATGTTAATATTCCCTATGACTTAAATTTAGCGTTTGTAAAGCAAGAACCTCGATCGGTAATAAGACGCGATTGTGTCTTTTACTGCTCTAATAGCTATAAATTTTGTAAAAGAATCAATTATATACGTGTTGCCTCTCCTAGAGCGAACGAACGGACCCAAATGATCAGCATGAAGCGTTTAGAAAGGCATATCTGCCTTTGGTATTGGGTGGAGCAAACCTTCCTTGCGACCACTGGAGCCTTGTGATGTGCACATTCAAGACATGCGGACACATAGTTTTTGGTAAAACGTCGCATCTTTGAGAACAAAAAGGTCTCGCGAATTCTACTAAGTGTCTTCTCATACCCAAAGTGGCCCAAATCATCACGGTTCATCCGTAGAACCTGCCACCCCACAGCTCTTGGAACGACCCACTTAATTTTACCGACAACGATTCTGTAAACGCGGCTCCCTTTCAATTGATTCGTGCGTGTTATCAAAGAATCACTTCTTAACAAGACCGCATTATCGGATAAATTCTGAACTAGTAAAGAACCATGACCCTTATCAATATCATATTCAACTGGTAAGAGATAAAGTTCGTGACGAGACTTTCCACGAAGTGACCCCCGAATGTACACTGCCCCTGAATAGTCTTCCGAACAATTAACTTGAATTAAGCACATTTCCTTTGGCCGTATAGAAGAATCTGACACTAAGGTAAAATATAACTTGTTTCCAAATTCGCGTGAAAATATCAAAGAATCATAAGTTTTGGTGATAATGATACCGGGGTTTTCTGTGAAATTCTGACCAACTAGTAAGGGGTGCTTAATGACGCTATCTTCTACAGTCAGTACTTCTACTTTCTCTATGATATTCTGTATTTGTAAAGTAATGGTTACTCAGCCGATTGGTAACACGATATTGTTACCTATGCCTCGCATTGTGGGTAAAGCAGCGTCAGTCGCCCAGACCTAACTCTTGGGCGTCAGTACAACGGATCAAAGTACACTGACTGCCCAAGTCCACATACCCCGTGATGAGTTGTTCATTAAGCATCAACTGCATGATAAACTTATCATTACTGTTAACAAGCGTTAGGTTATCTATACGCAAAATTTAGGCTACTTTTTAACTGAAAAAAGGGTTTTAAAAGGGTGTATGGTACGATTATGGTTCGATATGTAGCGGGCGGGCGGTTTTAGCGAGTAATAAACAAAAATTGTAACCATAGCAAATGTCAGAATGCCGTTGTTACTGTCATTACAACTAAAATAATTTGAGGAGTAGATTATTATCTATATTAATAATTTTGATCAAAACCTTATAGGAATAACAAAACGTAAAATAAATATTAATTTTGAGTCGACAAAATATATCCGCAAAATTCAGATTATGGATTAATTTCGTTATATCCAATGGTACTGACAAACAAACCGCTGTCGCCATCTTTACCGTTGACTTTTCGCAAAAATATAGTTCAAATGTCATTTAGTTTCGCATAGCGATTTATTGGTCTTAAATAATTCGGTTGATGTTGATATACGAACTCTTTTTGTAATTGCAGCGTGCCGTCGCTTTGATAACTGTAGGAGCATTTGAAGTTGTATTGACAGGTCTCCTGGAGGTCATGAGAACATGTGTGTTGTATTAATTGATTAAAACAAGGTGTAGACAAGGTATTCGTCAACTTCATTCATCATTACATTGGCCTAGCCTTTTCGCAACTATGTTTGGGTTGGCTACCAGTCCAACCGGTTTCAGCTAGGACAAGTGTTTTACAAGGAGCGACTGCCTATCTGACCTCCTTAACCCAGTTAACTGGGCAACACGATACCCCTTGGTTAGACTGGCTGTCAGACTTTTTCAAGCTTCTGACTACCTGTAACGACTGTCAAAGATGTAGGAATAACAGCCGGGACCCACAATTTAACGTGCCTTCCGAAACACGGAGGAACTCGTTATGACAAAGATGGTCACCCAGCTACGGACCAACCGCGTCAAGCATAGCTTAACCTGTGATCGAATCACTTCTGCGGTTATAGCTTAGCTACGAGCTACTCAACTTCTTCGTCAACTTCATTCATAAATAGAAATATGTATATCTTCACATAAACGAATGATATCACAAATAGATAAAATCTTTTCTTCTTGCTCTTTTGGGTTTTAGTAATTTTTCGTTAATAAATTGAAAGAGGTGTCGTGGATACGTAGGTACGGTTATGTGGCGAAACTTTGGAGAGGACTATATTATATCTTGCGGTTGATGGCGATAGATGTGTTGAGTTGTTTGATTGACTTTGGCATATAAACTGTGCATCTTTCCATACTAATATTATAAATACGAAAGTATCTCTCTGTCTGTCTCGCTTTTACACCAATACTACTGACTACTGAACCAATAGTATAGAAATTAGGTATACAGATAATGTGATTAACGACATAGGCTACTATTTAAATGAAAAAAAGGCTTGTAAAGGGGGCCTAATGGTAGGTCAAAACTAATATGAAACTCTTTTTATAAACATTGTTTGTTAAAAGTAATGAAATATGTGCACAAGGTAGTCTGAATTTAAGGTGTGTAATGGGGGGGTCAAGGCTATATTTTATCTCGGCATTCCCATGGAAACGGAGACCACCGAACACAACTGAAGTCCACGCGGACGGAGTCGCGGGCAACAGCTAGTATACCAATAAAAACAACGAGTGCTATCAAGTCATCATTACTTGATGCAGAAAACCTGTTACGTAATTGCGTGCCCAGCTGTTATTCTTCTTTCAATTTCGAATACGTGACTCCATTAGACATAACCAATGCTTTTAAATCACTTAGTCAAAAGAAAACCGAAGATCTTTGAGGCTTTTCTGTAAAACTCCTAAGTAACATAATAAAAATTGTTGCCTCTTTAGCTGTCATCTATACTTATAATAAATCTGTAGAGAGGTCATCTATACTCTATACTACTTATAATAAATCTGTAGAGAGGTCAATTCTGTACATAAAATATATTTAAAAAATAACTATCAAGGGGTGGTTAGGGATCGCTACTGATGCCAAAAATGCAATCAGTAAAATTTTTGTCTGTCTGTCTGTCTGTCTGTCTGTCTGTCTGTCTGTATATTCGTTATAGAAACAAAAACTACTCGACGGATTTTAACGAAATTTGGCACAATTATTCTTCATACTCTTGGGCAGGTTATAGTATACTTTTAATTACGCTACGACCAATAGGAGCAGAGCAGTGAAGGGAAATATTGGGAAAACGGGGTAAGTTACTCCATTTTTTAAGCTTCCGTCACGTGTGCAGGCTTATAGGTTAAAGCTACATAGAAATCATGTATGACGGAAATATTCTCCCTAAAATTATATAAAAAATATTCCTCGACAGCATATGTCTAACTTTTATGGTTGACTCACAATAACACGTGAAACTCCCGATAGCTTAGCAATTCGGAGATTTCTGATTGTATTTGTCTACTCTAACGTTTACAACACTATCACTCATCCCCAATTAAAAAAGTTAACATTATTACCTATTCAATAAAAAAAGAATCATGTAAATCGGTGTAGAAACACCAAAGTTATACATGAAATAATAAGAAATCGCGCGTGAATACAGAGTCATGCTATAAGGATTATTTTGGTGTATCGGTTGCCGCGCTCGACGCGCGTCGTGGCGGGAGGTATAAAAAGGCGGGGGGTCCGCGCTCGAGCGTCATACAATATTTGGCTGTTGATGCGAATAGACGTTCAGACTGTTCGACCTTATTGACAATCAATAATTGTCATTTGCAAACCGTGCTTATCAGCACGACTTTTAGTCTTTGAATTGTTTTGTTGTTAGTTTATATAATAGGTATTAGATTAATAGTATTAGTAGTAGGTACACCTATTAGTTATTTTGGTAGTGTTTAATTGTATTAATAGTTTATTTTCGTAATTGGTAGTGTTTAATTATATTAATAGTTTATTTTCGTAATTTTTATATTATTTATTTTGGTAGTGTTTAATTGTATTAATAGTTTATTTTCGTAATTTGGTAGTGTTTAATTGAATTAATAGTTTATTTTCGTAATTGGTAGTGTTTAATTAAATTAATAGTTTATTTTCGTAATTGGTAGTGTTTAATTATATTAATAGTTTATTTTCGTTATTATTATATTAGTTATTTTGGTAGTGTTTAATTGTATTAATAGTTTATTTTCGTAATTGGTAGTGTTTTATTATATTTATAGTTTATTTTCGTAATTATTACATAATAACTATATATAATTGTAAGTGTAAGGTAGCTTCAGTTACCGTCGATTAAAAATACACAATGCCACCTAAAAAACGACCATCTTTATCTCGAAATTCGAGAGATGCTAAAAGGATGAGAAATGCGCGTTCTCAAGAATCGGCAGAGGAAAGAGCACATCGGTTAAACTCTATGAGAGTTAGTGCCTCAACCTCTCGAGCCAATGAAAGCTCTCCAGAGAGAGAGATGCGATTAGCAGCTGACAGAGCGAGACGAGCTACATCACGGGCGTCTCAAAGCTCTTCTCAACGAGAGCTGAGGCTTACCATTGACCGAGAACAACATGTGTTATCCCGAGATGCTGAAACTGCGTCACAACGAGAATTGCGTCTCACTGCTGACCGCGAACGGCATACATTGTCTCGCGAGTCAGAAACCTACACTGAGAGGGAATTGCGTCTCACAGCTGACCGCGAACGTCATATATTGTCTCGCGAGTCAGAAACCTTCACTGACAGAGAATTGCGTCTCACAGCTGACCGCGAACGTCATATTTTGTCTCGCGAGTCAGAAACCTACACTGAGAGGGAATTGCGTCTCACAGCTGACCGCGAACGTCATATATTGTCTCGCGAGTCAGAAACCTACACTGAGAGGGAATTGCGTCTCACAGCTGACCGCGAACGTCATATATTGTCTCGCGAGTCAGAAACCTACACTGAGAGGGAATTGCGTCTCACAGCTGACCGCGAACGTCATATTTTATCTCGAGAATCTGAAACTTTAACTCAATATGAAGACCGTTTGACAAATGATAGGGTGCACCATAATGTTATTCGATCTCTCGAAGACGCACATGAGCATGAACAACGACTAGAGTCGGTACGCGAATATTATAATTCTTTGAGACAAGAACGATCAGTAAGTTTGTCTAATGAAAGATTAAGAATCGAAAATATTCGGTCTCTTGAAACGGACGAACAGCGAGAGGCCCGTCTTACTGCAGACAGATTTCGACATAGCCTTAATAACTTAGATGTACACATAGAAGATCAATCTAGAAATTCGGTGGCTTGGTCCGACAAATATAAAAGTGGGTTTGCTTATAACCTCACAATTGATTATGGATCATCTTCTGTAATAGGCGATATGAACGTGGTATGTCGTTTTTGTAATGCTTCAAAGTGGAGTAAGGAGTCAGCTGGTTTCTGTTGTTCTACAGGTAAAATAAATTTGCCTTCATTCGAAGACCCACCGGAACCTTTGAAATCACTACTTTTAGGGGAACATATACAATCTAAACAGTTTTTTAGATAATATTCGCACTTATAATAGTGCATTTCAAATGACATCCTTTGGCGCTCAACAAATCTCAGAAGGTCATTTCATGCCTACTTTTAAGATACAAGGTCAGGTTTACCATTTGATAGGATCCCTTTTGCCTGAAAACCAACCTAAGTTTCTTCAAATATATTTTGTATCCGACTACAACGAACAGTCGAATATAAGAAATCAATATTTCCCGAATTTAAATACTGAACTCATATCACAACTTCAGAACATATTGCATCAGGTTAATTCGTATGTATGCAGTTTTAAATCGGCATTAGAAGCTCTTCCTCGAGATGATGATAACAATTATAAAATTGTTATAAATGCCGATAGGCGTCCAACTCAGGAACACCCTGGGCGTTATAATGCTCCATCCACGAATGAAGTTGCTGTGGTATTGGTCGACCAGGAATGTGATAGGCGTGATATCGTTATCCGTTCCAGAGATAATCGTTTGCAACGTATTTATGAAACCCACAGGGCTTACGACAGTTTGCAATATCCTTTGATATACTGTCGAGGGGAAGATGGTTATAATTTTGCTTTATACCAAACTGATCCGCGTACAGGCGCACCTAATTATAATAAAAAGATTTCATGCCTTCAATTTTACTGTTACCACTTGCAAGTAAGACGGAATAGGTTTGTATACTTTCAACGTTTTCGTGGCTTATTCAATCAGTTTATTGTAGACATGTACGCAAAAATTGAAACCGAAAGATTAGTTTATATACGATCTAATCAAAGGCAGCTGCGCGTTGAAGAATACGTGCACCTTCGCGACGCCATGCAGCAAGATAACGATACGGTGAATATGGGTCGTTTAGTTATTTTGCCGTCTTCTTTTACTGGTGGTCCACGATACATGCACGAACGTACTCAAGATGCTTTTTGTTACGTAAGAAAATATGGACGTCCCGACTTATTTATTACTGTAACTACCAATCCTAAGTGGGATGAAATTACTCGGGAGCTTCTTGAGGGTCAAGCACCGCACGACCGCCATGATATCATAGCAAGAGTTTTTCATTTAAAATTAAAATCAATGATAGATCTACTTACCAAAGATAAAATTTTTGGATAAGTAT
The DNA here is from genome assembly GCF_003590095.1 of Trichoplusia ni. Classification (NCBI taxonomy): domain Eukaryota; kingdom Metazoa; phylum Arthropoda; class Insecta; order Lepidoptera; family Noctuidae; genus Trichoplusia; species Trichoplusia ni. The sequence continues at coordinate 57,278 of NW_020800121.1, forward strand.
TGTGTTATATGTATAGTATTGAATGGCAAAAACGCGGCTTACCTCACGCACATATCCTGCTTTGGTTAAAAGATAAGGTTCGACCTAATGATGTAGACAGTTTAATCAGTGCTGAAATTCCAAGTCCGATTGCAGATCCCGTGTTATACGACATTGTTAAAACTCATATAATACATGGTCCATGTGGTTCGTTTAACGGGAATTCTCCTTGCATGCAAGACGGTCGTTGCACTAAAAGATATCCAAAAGCCTTAGTGGATGGCACTGTAACAGGACATGATGGATACCCATTATATCGTCGCCGTTCAAGAGATAATGATGGTTTTACTGTTGAAAAGCGAGTGTCTGGACAACAAGTTACTTTAGATAATAGGTGGGTCGTTCCGTATTCTCCTGTGTTGTCCAGAGCATTTCAAGCTCACATAAATGTTGAAATGTGTAATAGTGTAGAGTCAATAAAATATATTTGTAAGTATATTAATAAGGGCAGTGACCAAGCTACATTTGCTTTGAGAAATGAACATGATGAAGTTACAAGATTTCAGTCAGGCAGATATATAAGTTCTTCAGAAGCTGTGTGGCGGATCTTAAGTTTCAACATTCACGAAAGATATCCACCTGTGACTCATCTGGATGTTCATCTTGAAGGCGGCCAACGTATATATTTCAACGCCGAAAATGTCACAGAACGGTTAGAGAACCCTAGACAAACAAGTTTATTAGCATTCTTTCGACTTTGCCAAACTGATGATTTTGCAAAATCTCTTTTGTATGAGGAAAGTTCCATCGTATTATACCTACGATAAGCAACGGGGTGTCTTTAATCGAAGACGCCGTGGCAGGCCTGTAGATGGCGAGTCAGGTATTTTTAAAGAACATGTTCTTGGTAGAGTGTACACCGTTCATCCTAACAACGCTGAGTGTTTCTATTTGCGATTATTATTACATACCGTGCGAGGACCAACCTCATTTATAGATTTGAGAAAAGTAGACGATGTTGTTTATCCCACTTATCAAGCAGCTTGCCAAGCGCGTCATTTGCTTGAAATGATCAGCATTGGGATGACGCTTTAGCAGAATCCTGTGTTAGTGATAATCCACGACGGTTACGCCATTTATTTGTAACATTACTCACATTTTGTAATTTGTCAGATGCTGTAACATTATGGGAAAAATATAAAGAAAAATTTTCAGAAGACTTTCTTAGAAATATACCTAACAATGATGAAGGCACAACTAATGATAATTTCCGTGATCTTGCCATAAATCAGTGCTTATTAGCTCTTCAGGATGACTTAACAGCAGTAGGCGGTAAATCACTCTGTGAATATGGTTTGCCAACACCAACCTCAGTCGGAGAGGTAACTAATAGGGAATATTCCGCAGAGATTGGTTACAATTTAACGGAACTGCTGACAACATTAGAAAACGGTGTCCCAATGATGACTGCAGAACAACGTTCAGTTTATGACCGCGTGTGCAATAGTGTTCAAAATAATTTGGGAACAATATGGTTTTTAGATGCACCTGGAGGAACTGGAAAAACCTTTTTGACTAAATTAATATTGGCTTATGTTCGAAATCAGCGTAAAATTGCTCTTGCCGTAGCTTCATCAGGGATAGCTGCAAACATTGCTACCAGGAGGTAAAACTGCTCACAGTATGTTTAAAAATACCAATTGATTTAGATCGCACGGAAAATCCAACCTGTAGTATTTCAAGAAATAGCGACAAAGCTAAGGTATTACGCGAGTGTAGTTTAATCATATGGGATGAATGTACGATGGCCCATCGAAAAGGAGTAGAAGCGGTAGACAGAACTTTAAGGGATATAAGACAAAATGATCGACCAATGGGCGGTATCACGGTTTTATTTTGTGGTGATTTCCGACAAACCTTACCGGTAATACCACGGGGAACCCGAGCTGATGAGGTTAGGGCTTGCCTGAAAAGCTCTTATTTATGGCGAGATATACAATCGGTGCATTTGACTATAAATATGCGAGTGAGAACTGGAGATAACCCGGATGATAGTCATTTTCTGACACATTATTAAAGATTGGTGAAGGTACCTATCCACAACTACACCAAGGAAAACTTATACTGACGCCTGAATTATGTTGTATGGTGCAATCTCAACCACATCTTATATCGTCGGTTTACGGTGACGTAACAAATATATTAAATAGGGACAATTCTTGGCTATGCGAAAGATCTATTTTAACTCCTCGCAATGACCAGGCATCTGAGATCAATAACAAAATACTGTCGAATATACAGGGGGAAAGCAAAGTTTATAGATCAATAAATAGAATGGTCGATGAACAAGAAGCCACTAATTACCCGATAGAATTTTTAAATTCTTTAAATATGCCCGGACTTCCCTCTCATGAAATTTGTTTAAAAATTGGGATACCGATTATTATGCTCCGAAATTTAAAACCACCACAACTTTGCAATGGAACTCGACTAAAAGTAACCCAGTTGCAACAAATATAATCGAGGCTCAAATTTTAACAGGTTGCGGTGCAGGAGAAACCGTCTTTATTCCAGAATACCCTTAATACCAAATAATTTTCCATTCCAATTTAAAAGGACGCAATTCCCAGTATCGGTGTGTTATGCAATGACAATTAACAAGGCTCAAGGGCAGACTTTTCGTGTTGCTGGAGTAGATCTCAGTGTCAGTTGTTTCTCACATGGTCAGTTGTATGTTGCTCTTTCCCGTGTTAGCAGTTCTAAAAGTCTTTATGTTCACGTGCCGGACGGGTCAACTTTCAATATAGTTTACCCGGAAGCTTTGCACTAAAGTATTTTCGTTTTATAGGTACCTTTACCTTACCTTTATAAGGCAGTGGTACTTATATTGCCACCAGAATTTGAACCTTAACACATTATTATAAAGTTTAAAAGCTATAAATATTTTTAAG
>NW_020800122.1:0-5000 GCF_003590095.1 Trichoplusia ni
GGATTTTTTTTTTTTTAAAAACCTCTCCTGCTCTAAATAATTTAATCCTTGTGTAGAGGATGTACTCAGAACAAGCATTCGTGAATCACGCAAATGCTTGTCCTACGCGGGAATCGAACCCGCGACATGTCACACTCAGATGGTTTGGCGTGGTGACCTCAGCCACTGGGCTATCCGTGCAGTCAATAATTACGAATGTGACTAGAGGTAGTCAAAACCTATAATGCCCCGACTAAGTGCTCTCATATCTAATATATTATCTTAGCATCCAATTCCAGTCCTTCAACGTAACCTAATAAAACTTCACCCCTTTAGAAACTGAAATAAAACCCAAAGTTTTCTGTAAAACCGCAATGATAATGAAAATGTCTTTATTATTTTTTTATTTGTTATTCATAAAACAAATTAGAATCTCCAAGTTGAACTTTTTGGCAATCACAATAAGGTCTAAATTTCATAGTTAAACAAAACAATATCGCTCACACTTCGTAAAACTCAAATCAGCTATACAATACGGTTATAAAACGTACTACGTGATAGAGATTCACGCAAACGCAAATAGTACTTGATACGGCAAATCATATTTGATGGCCGTGACGAGACAGCTGTTTAAATCAGTTGATTCGTACTTATTAACCTTAAAGAACAATGCTACTTGATTAGACACACGTGATAAATATATTTAGAGCCTTCGTAGACTTTACAAGAAATCGATACAAGATTAATTCTGCTGGTGGACCAATATGGCGGGGATACAGCAAGTTACAGCAGCTAAAAACTTCCAGAAATTAATCTTTTTTTTTTAAATACATCAAACACATTGATTCATTGTCTTACCGTCTTAGCTTAACAAAACACACACATAACAAACACAAGAAGTGTATGAAGGATTGCAACGCATTGCCATACACCGACACAAAAAAAAAATGTCAGTAAGAGTTTGAAACTACCTTTTTCTCCCCCAGGGAGTGGTTGTCCATGAGGATTCCAGTGCCTTAGCAAAAAACAAAGGCTCACACAAGAAAATTAATTCTCAATGTAAAGCCTAGCTTAGGCACCAGTCTCCCACAAAGTACTGTTTATTTTTATTTTTAAGAGATATTGAAATTTACATACAAAATGTGTTTATATTGTGGTGAGAAAATAAACGTTTATTATTATTATTATAATGTTACTATGAAGTTTGGCTTACATCTAAATAAAGTATGCTTTCGGTTTCGGTATAATATGCATATCCCACCAAAAATATTCAATGTAAAAAGAGCCAAGTCTCTCTACGCAATTCTTCCATCATAAAAAGTTTTGAGATTTTATGGGAGCCAAGTCCTGTTCAACTTAATTTGTAATAATAAATCAATTATCTGTGACTACATTAGTTTTGTTTACATTACAATAACATTATCTACCTTGGTGCCAAATTTGATGGTTCTAAGTTTGCTAGAAGTACCTTAGCTTTTTGATGATCTGTCAGTGAGTGAATCAGTGAGTGGCAAAATGGTGTAACTTTGGTGGCTTATAACTCGTAAACTATTGGTTCAAATGTCATGTTATTTTGAGGCTGAGCTTGTATTAATACTTACTCTAGGTCATCGAAAATCTAAACCCCTATCTTTGTCCGTATTGATGATACAGGGGGGGTGAAATAGCCGTGAAACGCTTCGAGAAAAGATTGGTACGGCCGCGACCCTTTTGCTCGAGACTTGGCTGGGGCACTGCCGTGCCCTCAGATTTGTTTTTTGTCTAGGTGTTTTTACGTAACCTAATGGTCTCGATTTTTTTAATCCATTAAAAAATCGGAATATTTTTAAAATAAATACGATTAACGTATTATTTAGGTCTATAATGAAAGACAATTGTAATGTGGTAAATAAAATATAGAGAGTAAATGGCTTGAATTATTCAGAATAATCGAATGGAATCGATCACAAAAGCTAGATTTTCGAGAACATGGATATAAAATGATTTCTTATGTAAATGATTTTCTTTTGGAAAAGTTCTCGAAAGCGAACTACTTATTTTTTAATAAGTTAGAATATTATTAGAATATTTAAATTGTTGTAAGTAAAAACTTTGTGTCCTTGTGAATTTAGTTTTAAAAAGTTGTGTAGGCCGATATCTGACATTGTTCTGTGTCTAGTCATTCTTGAGTTAATAAATGGTGTTGATAACAAGATTTTATTTATTTATTATAGAACGGTTTATTCAGAGGGCCCAATCAAACTATTTGGGCATTTGGTGCGATTCGAACCGACATTCAATAAAGAATTAATTTCGTACAGTTTTAGTCAAGTCTTTCAAATGTTACACAGAAGTGTTAGCTAGCAAGACCAAGATATAAGAAAGTGATATCACGTACCTCCGCTTTGCCAAAGTTAAAGACATGCCGGTTCATGAGCCACTGCCAATGTTTCCAAATTAGAATAAGGTATGTCCTATTTCTCATTAAGATTTGGGTGCGGCGTTGGCTCATTGCTAAACAGTATTCCTCCTAACTTTGAGTGAGGCCAAGACTGAAAAAAAAAACCGACATATGTAAGTGTTTTTCAAAGGTGTGTAAAGCCACGTCAGAGATCTCCGGCCAGTTTGAACTCTGACGCCATATGATGTAATACGACATATACGACAAGAAGAAGCTACCACTAAACTAACTAAAATAAACTAACACACATACTTTCACCAAATGATTTTTAATTTTTAGTGACGCCTACAAAGTATTTTTAGATTCAGGTTATTCTATTAAATGCAAAGATATTTAACAAGTAAAAATAAACTTCATTTTTCTGTTCTCCGTTTATCACTATCTCATATCATAAAGACTAATATTACACAAAGACCACTGAACGGATTCAGACGAAACTTGGTACACAGATAGTATAACACATAGGATAGTTTAAATCCCTATTTATATTCCAATTGTAGCAATTGTGGCCCACGGACAGTAGCTAGTACTAATATTTGTGCTATTTTAAATTTTCTCTCGAAACGAATTCATTTGATGAAAAATCAATTGTATCCTTATTAATCGGTTAAACAACAAACATTACATTCTTATCAACGTAATCATAATGCAAACAACCAATAGTCGTAAACGATTAGTGAACGATACTGGTATCGCTAGGAATACTAACTTTTAACAGGAAAAAAACAAATGACTGTGAATCTGTACGCGTTTTACTAATGTAAAAAATTGAAGGCTGCTTAATTGCAGAGTTATTATATAATAATATATCTATTCGCAAGCTATAAATGAGTTTATTTTTTCTAAACTTGCTTAGGCTGTAATTATTGAGTCGTGTCTACGCGTCAAATCTATTTTTGATATGGTTTATTAGATTAATTAGATAGTATATTCCCTGCTCGTTCCACGGTATCACTATTGAAAAAAAACGAGTATTTATACGTAGATATATTGTAAGGCAAAAACTCTACAGATTTTTAAGGCTTTGCGCGAGAAGAAGTAACTATGGTTAAATTCATACTCCGACTAACGTTCTGAGGGCCTACCTTAGTACTTAAAATTATTGCAAGTGTGAGAGAGAGATGTCGCTCTACACCGTGTATAGCGCCGTCACGCTTTTACATCTATAGACATATTACTTTCAGACTTAGTAGACCCTTTGTTTATATATTAATTTGACACACATTTAATTATTACTTACTTATTTAAATTTAATAAATTCCAATGTTGACGGAATTATTTAAAATCTTAAAAAAAATGCAACTTTGAACAACCTGAACGTAAGATGTGTTCAGCTGTGGGATGTTATTTATTTATTTTATTTTTATTTATAAATATAAAATAACTTTCTACGTAACTATTACTAATGATGTAAACTGATATAGTAAAGACATTAAAATATAAATTCGTAGAAAATTATCATTAATCGTTAATAGCAATGTTACCATAACAATTTTTAATCTTATCATTTATGTAGGTACAAAATAGTCCTTGATGATCATTCATTTTGGTTCATCGTTATTTTATAGGAATAGACCAATAACAGTGGTTCAGAGGTAAAAAACATAAAAAAAGGTGCAAACGAATTGGGACCTTCCTGCTTTTGGAATTCGATTGAAAAATGTAAACAAGATCCAAATTACTAACTCTTTATATCTAAGTGTGGCCGTTGTGATTAAAAAAGACGACTCTCTATCTCGCTTTGCAGTATGCAGTCTCTTTTCCACAATACAAGAAGTTTAAAACTAAGGAGTAGGTTAAACTCGTCAGGAAATACGTTTGACCATGAGTATAGGCCGGCTAAATTATAATTATTATTGTTTTTGTTTAATAGCAGATAAATACAGGTTATGATGATATTCACTTTGAATATTGTGTTTCCATAATAGAGGCATAACAATCGTGACTACTAAATACATAAAACATGTGTAAGATAGCCTTAAAGTTCTTAGAGAATTATGTATTGATAACTAACAACCCGTTAAGAGCTACCTAAAAGGGGTTTCCTTGAACTTCCTTGGTCTCATTAGCTTAAGGTTTTTACCCCAAGAGCGTCGCGTCGGGGGCTATGTCATGACTCCCGTCAAGTCCCGTCCACAGTAGGCTCCGTGCCGGACGGCGCGATCGTTTTCCACGCGTGCCTCAAAGAGAATCAGCAGGCACTGAGGAGCCCATTAAGAATGACGTCTGCGCGATGCAGCGAGATTGTCCCGGTTATCGTGGCCCCGGTAAACGAAGGGCAAAGAAAGGAATATAGGGGGGTTTTATTAAGTGATAGTCTGACACTCCTTTCCGTTCAACCCAAAGCGTAAGGAGACATTTGATGATTTCCTATTAGAAAAAGTTTACCCCAAAGGGTAAAAGGGAAACCTATTACTGGCGCTCCGCTGTCTGCTCGTCTGACTTTCTATCTATTTTATTCGTCAGGCTGTATCTCATAAACCGTGATAGCTAGCTGATATTACAGAGGAAGTATCCTTGTTAAAGATTGAGGCTATCTTTAGCCTATTTGTACGGAATCCTCAGAGTCGAGAGCCCGATT
>NW_020800122.1:7500-29237 GCF_003590095.1 Trichoplusia ni
TCTCTCGATACAAATGAAGTTTACATCGATTATAACTGACGTCTATTAGCCGTTCCTCCTGTAAATCTCGATCGTAATATCAATAATACAACAACGAAACAAGCAAGCGCTCAGACAATATATTACATAGATATGTAGATGTAAACAAACGAATAACACAACAAGAACGCTAAACGAAACTAACTCGCACTCTCACTTCGTACATATACACCACGACGGCACGGGCAAGCTGTGACAAGCCGCTTGAGAGCGAGAACACACCTCGAACGAACATACATACTAGGTACCTACCTACCTAACTACAATATAAATGCAAAAAAATATATCATGGTGGGTGATCTTAGCGTCTTAAACGCATCTCTAACTATGCATACATATATGTATTATAGTACCTACTAACTAGTAGTAGTAGTAGTAGTAGTAGTAACCAGAAACCCAGCAGGCACGCGCGCTCGCGCGGGGGGGGGGGGGGGTGCTTGCGTTCCTGCCTTCATAGGCGTCTGTGTCACACCACACCAATGAAGACTCAAACACTCACCAAGTCGTTGAACCTAGACAAACACCCAGGCACCCCCCCCCCCCCCGGCCACACACCCCCGCTCTGCAGCGCCTCAGGTTCTTTTGTGGTGGTCGATGTTAGTTCTTCAGGTTGATGGAGGCCACCCTCTCAACATATTCAATACCAATATCTGGGTGGGTGGGGGAGGAGCGGAGGGGGGAGGGTAGGGGCGGGGGCTAGGTCTCCACTGTCGGCTTTCACTCACCTCGAGGGTAGGTAGTGTTTGAATGACACCACCGACGATCCCTGATCTGCTGATCTCGAAACTTTTCAGTTCACTCGGTCGCTTGGTACGTGGATATCTCATCGTATAACGTATTTCTCCTCCGATACTATATACGTTTAAGTTTGCAACAATGTCATGCGGCGCGCGCAGATGCGCGCACGTATGATGTTGTGCGCGTGCGCGTGCGCAGCTTTCAGCGACTTAACGTTGACACGCGAACATTATTATGTTAGTGTGTTTCACGTTAAGTCGCTGAATGTCGTCTACGAACGAAAAATGGACGACACACACATGTAGTAATATTATTATGAAGATGATCAACACACATACATATTATTATATATATATATATAAGTGTATATATATATATTAGTATGTAAGTGTGTAGTACTGTGTGTGTTGTGCGTTTGTGTAACTTCAACTGTGTGGACCGTCGGTTCGTAACAACGTTACGATTCGTTAACGGTTCAAATGTTATAAAATATGACTTTAATCGTGACGTGATCGATTCAAACGCGCACGGATACGCTAATGTGAATCTTTCGCGAGTTCAATCACGATTATTTATTTTTGTGTAAATAGTATTGTTCTATATACGCATTATTATATGATTACATATATAAACTAAACAATGAATATAGTGAATACGGACTCTGTACAATCCGGGCAATTAAATCGTTGTTTGACGTATTTTATTATGTTAACCGAGATTATTATTAAAGTGAATGAAATCGTGTCTCGATACGAACGTTCACCATCGGGGTTTTTTCATTATATTGTACCCTTATAGGCGTCGTCGTAGTCGTCGTCGTCGTCGTCGAAAACAATATTCGTCTCAATTATTATACGAGCTCGCCCGTACAAGCGTCTGCGTTAATCCGTCGACGCGCGGGAATGAGGATTTCTCGTAAGTATCGATATAGAGAGAGGACGGTATACGTGTGTACCACCGCAATCGAAAATCGAAACGAACGAGAACGTCTTTCATATGAATGAAGCTCCCTGGTTGATCCTGCCAGTAGTTATATGCTTGTCTCAAAGATTAAGCCATGCATGTCTCAGTGCAAGCCGTATTAAGGCGATACCGCGAATGGCTCAATATATCAGTTTTGGTTCCTTAGATCTTACTCAGTTACTTGGATAACTGTGGTAATTCTAGAGCTAATACATGCAATCAGAACTCTGACCAGTGATGGGATGAGTGCTTTTATTAGATCAAAACCAATCGACGGATGGCCATGTGTCTGAAGTCGTTAATTTTGATGAATCTGGATAACTTTTGCCGATCGCATGGTCCAGTACCGGCGACGCATCTTTCAAATGTCTGCCTTATCAACTTTCGATGGTAGTTTCTGCGACTACCATGGTTGTCACGGGTAACGGGGAATCAGGGTTCGATTCCGGAGAGGGAGCCTGAGAAACGGCTACCACATCCAAGGAAGGCAGCAGGCGCGCAAATTACCCACTCCCGGCACGGGGAGGTAGTGACGAAAAATAACGATACGGGACTCTTACGAGGCCTCGTAATCGGAATGAGTACACTTTAAATATTTTAACGAGGAACAATTGGAGGGCAAGTCTGGTGCCAGCAGCCGCGGTAATTCCAGCTCCAATAGCGTATACTAAAATTGTTGCGGTTAAAAAGCTCGTAGTTGCATTTGTGCGCCGCGCTGTCGGTGCACCGCATCCGCGGTGATACTGACACGTCTGCGGAGCATATCGTCGGTGAGCCGGCGGTAATACGCCGGTTCAATATCAAAATCCTATCGCGGTGCTCTTCGGTGAGTGTCGAGGTGGGCCGACAATTTTACTTTGAACAAATTAGAGTGCTCAAAGCGGGCTCAAAATGCTGCTTGAATATTTCGTGCATGGAATAATAGAATATGATCTCGGTTCTATTTTGTTGGTTTTCAGAACTCCGAGGTAATGATTAATAGGGATAACTGGGGGCATTCGTATTGCGACGTTAGAGGTGAAATTCTTGGATCGTCGCAAGACGAACATCAGCGAAAGCATTTGCCAAAGGTGTTTTCATCAATCAAGAACGAAAGTTAGAGGTTCGAAGGCGATTAGATACCGCCCTAGTTCTAACCGTAAATATGTCATCTAGCGATCCGCCGACGTTACTACAATGGCTCGGCGGGCAGCTTCCGGGAAACCAAAGATTTTGGACTCCGGGGGGAGTATGGTTGCAAAGCTGAAACTTAAAGGAATTGACGGAAGGGCACCACCAGGAGTGGAGCCTGCGGCTTAATTTGACTCAACACGGGAAATCTCACCAGGCCCGGACACCGGAAGGATTGACAGATTAACAGCTCTTTCTTGATTCGGTGGGTGGTGGTGCATGGCCGTTCTTAGTTGGTGGAGCGATTTGTCTGGTTAATTCCGGTAACGAACGAGACTCTAGCCTGCTAAATAGGCGTCGTCATTTAGGTGTGCGTGGCTACGCGTCGATCGCGCAGACGCATCTCGACGAGACGTCGAGACGCATGATACGCTTACTCGCGATCATTGTACGTCCGTCGCGTAAAACGCAAATACACGTCGTTAAATGTGCAAGAGCGTCAGACACGTCGTTCGACAAATGTCCTATCTATCGTATAGAGCGTTATTTTTGAACGGACCGTCGGTAACAACGTTCAACCCGAAAGAGCGAAGCGTAAACAGCGACGACACTTATCAAGCGAAACGGACCGACGGATGGCCGTCAAATGCGCTTCTGGATCGTATCGTATAGGGATACGAGATCATAATGCGCAATGTGGCATGTTTACTTTATACAGCCGGCCCTCAGACAGGAGTGGTCCTGGATGTGTCTCCACGGACCGCAATGTGCGTTCGAAATGTCGATGTTCAAATGTGTCCTGCAGTTCACACTATGACGCGCAGTTAACTGCGTTCTTCATCGACCCGCGAGCCAAGTGATCCACCGTCCAGGGTAATAGTTTTACAAAATTATTACCCATGTTACGATAAATAAAGAATTTTTTTTTTTTAATATATCTAAAAAAAAAAAAAAAAAAAACATTTACCCCCGTCGCGGAACACCGCGTAATCTGCAACGAGAGAGAGTGAACGTTAACGAACGCGTATCCACCTAAAGCTTATATGTTTCTCACGGTTTGCGGATTTTATGTTAAACCGTATCGTAACGAAGCATAAAACTCTCGATTGTACGCGACGCGAGACGAACGACCGGCGCGCCCGGACAGTTAAGCCATGGAACGCCTGTCGGTTCGGTCTCTTTTTAAAAGTTCATCGATACGATTGGATAAAAGTGTCGACGAACGTTTTAAGTATTTGGAGAACATTAATGTGACATCGTTTCGCGTACGCAGTGCACGTTAAAACGGTACATCGTTAATGATCCTTCCGCAGGTTCCCCTACGGAAACCTTGTTACGACTTTTACTTCCTCTAAATGATCAAGTTTGGTCAACTTCCCAGCAACGCCGACGGCCGTGAAGCCACCGCGTGTCGGTCCGAAGACCTCACTAAATCATTCAATCGGTAGTAGCGACGGGCGGTGTGTACAAAGGGCAGGGACGTAATCAACGCGAGCTTATGACTCGCGCTTACTAGGAATTCCTCGTTTATGGGGGATAATTGCAAACCCCAATCCCCAGCACGAAGGAGTTTCAGCGGGTTGCCCGGGCCTCTAGGCCAGGGAGAACATGCTGATTCCTTCAGTGTAGCGCGCGTGCGGCCCAGGACATCTAAGGGCATCACAGACCTGTTATTGCTCAATCTCGTGCGGCTCGAAGCCGCCGGTCCCTCTAAGAAGAATTTTAATACGTCGCCAGTGAGTTGCGTGACGCGTAGCCACGCACACCTAAATGACGACGCCTATTTAGCAGGCTAGAGTCTCGTTCGTTACCGGAATTAACCAGACAAATCGCTCCACCAACTAAGAACGGCCATGCACCACCACCCACCGAATCAAGAAAGAGCTGTTAATCTGTCAATCCTTCCGGTGTCCGGGCCTGGTGAGATTTCCCGTGTTGAGTCAAATTAAGCCGCAGGCTCCACTCCTGGTGGTGCCCTTCCGTCAATTCCTTTAAGTTTCAGCTTTGCAACCATACTCCCCCCGGAGTTCACAACCGAACTTGTGTTCGTTGGAAATTCGATTTCCTTTTGTTTCGCGGTGCCTCGAACTTATTTGGGGGAAGGAAATTTATTTGCGGGTAATTGTTACAATAACTTCCTGGTTTGAACAGATAAGTTGTGGCGGAATGAGAAATTAATTCAATTAGTTTACATTTACAGCTATATCTGTCATATTTTGGTGAACGTCTCCACATCATAGAATGGATTATGGTTGTGTGATCGTGGTTGCTTTGTTGATAACAATTGATGCATTGTGTGTTATGGCGGCTGCTTTTAATTACCTACTCCATGCTGAGTTAATTAAAAGGTAATAGTTTTGTAATTTTTATAGTGACTCTCGTGACGCCCGACTAGTTTTGGACCTAAACTTAGTTTAGGTTTTTCCAAAACTCCAAATTTTAGTTTTCAAGTTTTAAGAGGCTTAAAAACAATACACTTTTAAAATAAATTTGTAATATGCATGGAAAAGTTTCCTATTTTCTTTCTAGTCAAACCTACGTTCGTGGATTTTCTTAAAATAAGCTTTTCCCTCGCTCATCATCATCATCATGGGTGTGCAATAGTCACAATTCAGTACAAAAACCCATATAAAAGCAATAACTAATTAAGACGCCAAATGCACATCTGAACAGCATGAAATTGGCGTTATGCTAGGTGTACGCAAACATTTTCAATCTGGGTCAGCGATTCGCGGCCGGCTCGGCGCAGAATGCTCAACGGCACAAAATGATTCATGGAAATTGCACCGTAATTGAAAAAAATACGTTATTGCCGTTTGACGCATTGCCGCCGCGTTCACGAGCGCGCCACGAATATTCACATCCGATGAAATCGTAATCTATTCGGGGATACCTGTGTATGTTTAGATACTATCGATTTATGGCTGTGAAATTACAATGTTGGACGTTTATTGTTGTTTTTTTTGGGTTCTCTACCCAAATTGTGAAATGTTAATACTTCACACTTATACTCATTCATTTACATAACTAAACTAACATGCATTTGTATTTATATGCAGTTGACTATATTGTTATATAGTGTAATACCATTACACAACATTGTGAAATTACTTAATGAAGCTACTGTTACCAATATCAGAAATTAATTATTATTTTTTTATAAAACAGTAACTAGAGTAATAATTTTTAATGTACTGTGCAATCACCTTGTTTTTATTTTGTACAATTTTTTTTTTAAATATTTTATAATGAATCTTAAGATTTTACTACCTTGTGACATATGAACAGTGAAATTGTTTTCTTTTTTTTATAAGTTTGTTTTTATTTGGTGCCTGACTGTGTTTTATGTCAAGTGCTTGTATAGTATCAGTTCAGTAATAACCCCACTATATAATGTAAGCCTACTAGTATTGGACCACGCTTTTATACCATTTGTAATGAATTTCTGATAATATGTTCTCATTAATTCCATCCTTCAATGTAATTGTTAACTTATCCAAAGATATGGTTACAGTCTGGTGTATCTCTGACTACGGTCATGGAGGACTAAGGTCAGGATATGGTTTTATGGTAACTACTTTGTTAGTTTCTTCTGACTAAACCTTAGCTGCCATAATTAATTTTGAAATTTTCTTTATGTATAATAAAAGATATATTATGTTCTGCAGACTGGTGTTTACCATTGAATAGTAATGGAATCTGTTGTTTTCATTCTTATAATAAAACAAAGAAAAAGTAACAATTTGAGATTAAAATTGTCTATGCTAGACACCAGTTTATAAGAACAGTAGTGTGTAAAGCTATAAGCGTGCTTAAATAATAGTTTAAAAAATAAACTCAATATTATCTATTGTTTATAATTAGTGTTAGCTGATAAACTTATCAGATATTGCAGGACTAATAGATTTTGTTCCTCTAGTCTATGATTGTTCTAAATTTGTTACAGGTACTTTTTATGTTTTGTAAAGTATGCAAGTACCTAGATTGTCCTAGATCAATATCAAAAAGATACTTTAACAGCAATAACTTGTAATTAAGTCCCAATTGTCTATAGCTTATTTTTCAGTAAAAGAATAATAGAAATGACAAAAAAAAAATGCTTTACAGCTAGCTAGCTAGGTCCATAAAGCAAATACCAAAAAGAAACTGTTAACATAATATTATTGCAACAATTGGAATTAAATTAGGTTTATTTATTTTTTGTACATGAGTAATTGAAACTTAGACATTAGTATGTGCCTTTTGAAATTAAATCTTCACCATCCATATCCATTCAGTCCATGATTTAATATTCATAACTACTAGACACCTTAGAACTATACTTCGCCTATTTCCAGTTGAAGCCTATGGCAGTGCTAAACTCATTCTCATTTTTTATTGTACAATGTATTGATCTAAAAGTATTATTTAGCTGATGAGGAAAATATAATTAACCCTACTAAAACCTGTCACAGCAAACATTCCACAATATTATTTTTGTAGATCTTTAATCCTAACCGAAGGCACTTGAAAATAGTGCAAGTCAAGTGTGTAATCATGACACTATTTATGATCACGATCACAACGCATCTCACGAGAATCCCATTAAGCCTGAAAATTATATTACAATTATGTTTCGTCTAGAATAAGCATAATTTAGTTAATATTTACTACATATTTTTTTATAACTTTGATTATTTCGCATAAAATTAACTGCAGTTTATTCATATGAATAGAATGAAATAATAAATTTCTTTTTGTACATGGTTTCTATTTATTTCCACACATTATCATTCATAGAGTACTATTTAAGGAAAACAAACACCTTTTATATAATAATATTTATTTACAGTTTTCGGAATTTATTAATTAGTTAACACTTAACTACAAAACTAAAATTTTTGGAAGACTATACAAATACAAAAATGATTTCAGATGTCTGGATAGAGTATTTTCAGGACTTTTTCTTCAAAATTCTGTATGTGTCCTTACTAACTAAATAACTGACAGCGGAGACTATAGTGGAGGCAGCGGTGATGCCGCACAGTGCGTGCAGCGCCGGGTGGTCTACGTAACCGAACACAGGCGATGCAAGAGTTGTACCCACCTAGACATCAACAATAAATTATGTTCTGACACAGTATGATTAAGATATATGTAAACATAAAGCTTAAATAAACAACAGAATGAGCATTGCAGCATCAATAAAGTTATTTTATAAATATTAATGTTTATATACTTCTAGCATAATTTCTACAAAAGTAGGTACCATTCTTCTACTTGTGATTTACAATCATAACAAATATGTATTATGTGATGTGATATAGGTGTTATGTAACAGTTAAACTTACCAGTAAAAGTTGTACAGCGGTGTTCACTTTACTGATGAATGTAGGGGCAAGCTGTGCTGTTGCATGTGTCACATCGAAATATCTGCTTAGTGTTCGCTGTAAAAAACGTAAGTATTTTAGAGTTTATTATGCTTCTAAAAAAAATAATCTCATACCTTTTGGTGCTTCGGTTGTCATATAATAAAACTACATTATAGGTAAATACTTATTGTATTCTAAGTTTATTAATATATTATACTTGATAAAATAAAGGTGTAAATCTCTGTTTAAAGATAATAGTCTCATCAATAGATTAGTCTCATCTTTTAAAGGCAGATTTAAAAAAAGATTGATTTCTATTATAAGAGTGCAGTTGGTGCAACTATTTATATGACAGTTATTTCAGTTGTATACATGATTTGGTAATCTTTATTGTTGTTTTGAAATGAAGTCCAAATCAGGATATTTAACCTTTTTTAAGCACCTATAGAAATGGAACAGAGTTGCAGAATTTGGTCTTGAATATCATTAACACACTCAATCAAAATAGTAATAAGTGTTAATTTATAATGCACAGAATTAGATAAATATCCTTACCGGTGGTGGCAAGCTCATGTATCTGATTACAAATCCAGCTACAACCAATGCTAAGTCTCGTCCAACAATGAGCAGAGTTAATGACAATGGAATAAAGTTT
Source organism: Trichoplusia ni (assembly GCF_003590095.1). Taxonomy (NCBI): domain Eukaryota; kingdom Metazoa; phylum Arthropoda; class Insecta; order Lepidoptera; family Noctuidae; genus Trichoplusia; species Trichoplusia ni. Next base: position 16,357 of record NW_020800122.1, read on the forward strand.
TGATAAGTGAGTGATATGAAGAGAGTTGCTATCAATACTTTGTCTGCCATGGGGTCCAGAAAAGACCCCATTTTCGTTGACTGGCCTTTCCAATTTCTTGCAATCCAGCCATCAAGCTGTAATCCAAAAACAAAATAAACATTATAGGTACAACAATTTAGTAAATATTATTGTTTGACAGCTGTGAGAATATGTTGGAGGCATTTGTTTATTTATTTTTATGTAACTATGACATGGCTGACAATATTTTTATAGGGCTCTCTTTGTTGTCTTTAAATTGCATATAGAAAAAGCAGTATGAAGTGGCCATACAAAATGTAATAATATATGTTGCATAGAACATCTCGGTTAGTATTTTGAACTTTGTGAGAATGCTAGTTTTCCATTTAAACTTTTTGTATTTATCAATAAATCGTATAAAATTGGGATGGCTAATTAATTTATACCTTACCAGATCTGTGACACCAGCAAACACCAACAATCCTAATGCCATGTTATAGTTCTCTTGAAATATTGTGTATCCCAAATATGGAGACATAGCTATTCTTGTAAAACATAATATGTTGGGTATTGTAAATACCTTTTCTTTCTGAAAATAAACAGTACAATAAATACTATACAATGTTTGTATAGAACATACTGTCTACAAAAAAAAAACAGTAAGATTGATTAAAATGTTGTCTATTCTATCTATTTTTTTCTTAATATTCGATTTGTTCATGCAGCAAAGGTATGATAAAAGGCATGTAATTATACTGGCTGACTGATTAATATATATTATTTAATATGAAGAGGCTACTGGTTAATAATAACAATAAAACTTCAACAGTGATAGTAGAATCCTATTAGTAGGTGAAAGAGAAATCAATAACATGGGAAATATGGAAAATAGTGATTTTTATTAGTGTTTCTAAATAATACTTATAAGATTACCTCTACAACTTCCTCAATTCTTTCTTTTACTTTAGCTTTAGTTTCAAGTATATCCTTAATGATATAGTCCTTTTTATCTCTCAATTTCTGACCAGTTATTTCTTTCTGATGTTTAATATCCCTGACAATCTCTTCACTTCTCTGTCTAAGGCGGTGTTCTGTGTCCTTGAGTTGTTCTTTTTTGTGCTCAAATGCATCTTTTAGAGCGTCAGCTTTCTTCTCAAAGGTTAGGAAATGTTTCTTATCGTCAGATGAATAGAAACATGATATTGATGATAGATGCACAGGGCACCTCAACCTCCGCCGTCTAAAGGACAGAATAGTAACATAATCTCTAACTGAAACATCGTAATTCCTTATTATATTCGGCCGGTACAAAAGTGCGACATGTTTCATAAAATTACATCTTGTGAGTAGTTTCATAGTAGCTTTCTTAAATGCCACTAACTAATGACGAGGCACGTATTTTCTACAAAGTACTAATTCAATCAAAGTAGAAACAACAGTATAGTCAATTATAAATTGAAATACACAAATATTTGGCAAAAAATCATGAAACTGAGTGATATCGTATTGCATGTGTCTGTCAAATTAATGTCAATGTTGTAAATGTCAATGTCGCAACTTAGCAAGTCCTTGCCCGACCTAAATACACAATAATATTTAACTGAATATAATTACAATCAACAAACTAAGTATACTGCATGCACACTAATTAGGAACATTTGTATTCGAAATTATTAAATCCTTTTTATATCTATTAATGGCTGAAAGATTGGATTTAAAAATAAAGAAATAATATTTAGGTTTGGCTACACCAAATCTCTTTTCTAAATTCTAATTAAAAAGTTTATCTGTCAAAGTGTTGTCGACTGGGTACATACTTTGTGCTATTTATTTTTAACAAAGATACTAGTTTCTAAATAGCTAACGATATTATAACCCTAATACTCATATCAAAAGTTAAATTATTTGTTTAAAATGTTTTTACCTGGATAGCTGTTAAAACTTATGAAGTAGAAGGTATGTCAAATAATTGTTATTGTTATGTGCTCCTTGAATGTTTATTTACATAACATTATTTAGCATATAATCTGATTGTCTGTCATTTCCAACAAAAGATAGTTAAATGAATTAATCAGATGACTGTATTGGTAACCTCACAACAAGATTCTTATTTTTCTATTTGGTGTTTGTAGATAAACAAAGTGTTTGATTACAAATTATTGCAATATTCATAGCAGTAATGTTTATTTTGCTGATCAAATTTCTCAATGTATTTATAATATTGTCTTCAAGCAATGATATTATTCTTCATACTATTATTCTGCATTACAATAACAACTCTATTCAAAAATATTTGAAATAGAAGTGTAAATTAATTAGGAAATAAAATTTCCTTCATAGTAACAGTAAATTGTTCATGTCAATGACTTGTGACCCGGGCTGAACACTGATAACACGACATAATTATTTGTTTACTTAACAAGGTAGTTGATTTTACTATAATTATATAAGCAGAAACTGTTTACATTCCATTTAGTGAAGTTATTTGTAGCATTATCATTAGTTTCCCACAATACTGTGTTTTATTTTACTTAGCAGTCATTTAGACAGGAGTTTTTGATTTTCATTTATAGTTTGTATTTGTTGCAGTTATAATTAGATTACAAAATGAAGGAAGAGGAGTTGACATATATATTAAATCTGCTTGATAAGCTAACAGGAGAAATTTATGATGTGAGTAAAATCCTATCTTTTTTTCCGAAATTATCTTCTGTAAATATATTACTTAAAATTCAAAACTTCATAGTAACTGATAATAAAAAAGGTAAAATCAAGACCAGCTTTATTTTATTTTTGTTCCTTTTTCTTTAATGTTAATGTTTATGTAAAATGTTTGCTTTTACCAGGAAATTATACAACTGCACTATGACATTGAAGAATCCAAACCATGCAAGGAGTTCAGCAATGAAACAATAGAGTTTATAAAAGTGAACTTAAAAAACAATCCTGTGACCACATCTACAATCCTATCTTACATACAACAACATGCTCAGAGCGACGATCCTAATGTCAACAAAATACAGACCCTTTATCTGGACATCTTGAAATATGAGCTGAGCGAAACCAACTCTATTGATAGGCTTATAACTTTGATATCACTAGTGAGATGGAAAGAGCCCCTCTTGCCGCAATTCATCACACAAATTCTACAACCAATCTCTGAAGAACATTATAGGCAATATAGAAAGCAAATCCTGCTTTCTCTTATACCTCATGAGAGACCCAACCTTTTACACGTTGCCTCAGAGTTGATGCAGAAAAATGAGCCACAGAAAGAGTTTAAACTCACTCCAGAATATATGCTCGAACTATGTTACCAGGACAGGACACACTGGCTGCTGAAAGCTGCCCAGGTGTACAAACAACAGGTGCATGACATGAAGAATGTCACTTTCAAAATCAACAACTTCACTAAGCAGATTCTCATCATGGTGCTCATAGATCTCACAAACAGTCCTGAAACATTTGATCTAACATCTCTAGTGCATCAGCTCACCAACATATTCTCAATTTTAGATACATATACAACAGCTGATAACCAGCTACAATTTTATATAACTGAAGTGAAAAGAGAATTGACAATAATCAAATTCTGTTTAGAAAACAATTGTAAAATTATGACCACTTCTATTTTTAGTCAGCTATTGGCACAGAGTGCTCTGGCGGTGATATCTCAAGTATGTAGACTTTCTAAAGTAGATAGATATAAAGTCTCAAGACTTTTAAATACGAATAATGATTTTATTGCCGAGTTAAAAACTTTGAAGAATAAATCTAACATTAAAGTTCAGGATAAGTATTGCTCTAACTGGGATGTTATGACATATAACAGTTACTGTGCTATAACGAAGATTATAGATACAATAGTGAACTCGTCTGAAGGTGTTGAGAATGCCCAGGACACTGTATCATCCTTGGACGAATTAAAACGCCTAGTCTTATCTATACAGCCCCCACAGAGCTGTATTGAAGTGATCGAGAATATTTTCTCATGTCTTTTCTTGAGATATGAATATTTTTCGTGTCACGAGCACAGTCAGGACTATCCCTGCGGTGCACACTCAGATTGTTCATATTTTTACGCAAAAAAGCAGACAACAAATTCAAAAACCGGTAATAATAATACTTCGGGCTTTATGTGTAACTCTTACACAACTCAGCTAGTATTAAATACATTGAAGCTATGTTTAGAGAAGTTGGAAGAAAAGTCGGAAGTTTTGGACAATGAACAGGAGATATCATTGAGGCTCAAAAAGTTGGTGAAGGTGGTGAACCATTCTATTTGGAAGCTGCAGTTAGTGTCGACGTTGTCTCCCGACACTAGCCCGTTGCCATTGAAGCTTTGTTTAGACTATGTCGAAGTGGACGAGAGTAGTGAAGACGAAGCTCGAGAGATGGACCTTAAGGCTTTCAGGAAAAAAACCGAAAACTCGAAGGAGGAATACCAACGCAAAACACGATGTCGACCAAGTTATGTTCGCGTCAACTGTGTCTGACGAAAGTGAGTCACTTAAGCAATTTTCACTTAGAAATTTTCACATATTAACCAAAATAAACTCGTTTAATGCAGTTCTTAAAGAAATATTCTGTTTTCAGCATATCCATCTAAAAGAGGCAACGGCATAGATTTCATATCAATCATGCTGGCAAAACCTACAAGCCTCGTCGCTCTTGCACTGTACCATAATGACTTCTCCAAAGCCAATCAGATTTTAGAGGTAAGTGCTATTTTCACCCCTAAATAAAACTTTCTTGAGAATTTATTTCACTCACACTCAACCGTTTTTATAGAGACCTCAAAGTTTTAACGTCGAGGGCCTCAAGAAAGCCCTATTTAGGGGTCTTAAATAAAACGCAATAAAAGCAAAATTTAAAATGGCTTTAAAATAAGTCTGTATCTTCAGATATGCCAGTAAAAAGCCCTAAAATAACTACAAAGTCTTTATAAAATGTTTAAACTCTTCATAACATTCTTTCTCGCGTGGACTAGGATCGTACATGATAAGCTCCCCGTTCTTCTTTTTGAACACTCCTGGTGGGTACATGACTACATACTTCTTCGCTTCCTCGATAGTTTGCTGGGGCTTAAAGAACTTGCAACGCAAACAACAGCAACACCAACCTGAGGGTTAAGTTAGAGTGTAGATTCTGAAGGATTACTGCCACGTCTTATTCAATTTTGACGACGACGAATTAGTGGCGTTTCTCTTTCACAACTGCAGTAAATAGTACTTTAAAATGTTGCCGTTGGCCTTTAGGCAATGTGTAATAAATCTGATATGAATATATCCATCGATAAATAAGCTGGTCATAGTGGTCATTGTCACACCATCCTGGAGTCACCCACTGCTACATATAGGCCTCCCCTTTTTCTGCCACTCATAGTCACACTCATTTTCACAAGAAAAAATAATGTACAAGTAATGGAGGTACACTCCTAAATATTAATGCCATACTAGAACTTATTAACTTAGATTTCTTATGATAAATAGGATCATTTGCAAAGCTATTATTACCTTGTAGCAATACTTTAATCGATCCAAAAGACCCTGACACTGAATATATTTAGCACTGTTGCATGCTTTGTGTGCGATTCTGACCTTGACGCAAACTAGTTTAGGTAAAATGTAAGAATAATTATGAATGCAAAAGTTTTTTTTATATTAAAGTAACTCCACTGTACTTGTGTATGTCACTAAACCGCTAGACCGATTTGAATGTTCTTTTGGAAATTTTGCGGGCCCTAGACGGTTTAGATTCATCAGTTCGGTAGAACAGAGTACGTCGAAGTTAGTCTGATCAGCCTCTTTCCAATGAACATGTACTTGAATTATTTCTACCCATACGCGTTCTGACTAATTTGTTGGAAAGGATAATATAAATAAAATAATATAAAACTTTTATATTGCTCTACATTCTGTATTCTATCGTTACTTCTGACATTTGCACTAATTTTCGCCTACGTAGGTATTTAATAAATACGTGATGAAGCGAAATGACTACGTGTGCTCTTTAGTGCTCAGGTTATCAATTGTTTTGGTTACAACGATACATTGTATCGATATTTCCGTACCTACTGATTACAGTACCCATATGTAGTAAATATACCTACTATTAGCTCTATCTGGACGGTTATGATTACTCAGTCAGCTTTGATTACTGCCATATCTTCTGCATACCTTATTACTACTTCTCCACTCCATTTTAGGCTCATATGTACCTTTCCATCCAGCCATCATACAAAGCTATCCGATTGCCTGGAGACTTCAAGCAAGCGTATAGCTCTGTATTCATTATTTCGTCTTACCTCTTGTACACCAAACAGGAACAGCGATAGCCAGATAAACCAGGAACCATATCTGTATAATCTTCCACATTCTCGCGGATATGTCTTTAGTTAATTGACGTTCGTTATTGTAATCGTGTATTAGACATTTAATCGCATGGAACCCGATTCCCTTCACATTTTGCGTGCAGTTTTCAGTTTCGGTTCTCAGTAGTAATATTGTTTTCACCATATTGATCGCACCGTAGTCTGACAGAACTGTAATTTAAAAAAAATACAATAATACTGAAGGCAGACTAGAGAAAAGAAAGATAAAACAACAATTCAAACTATAGTCACTGGATAGATTGTTTGGTGAAGCACTAACCTGGGTTTAGGCCCACTGCATAAAATAATACGCTGAATGCATTACAAAAAAAAAAAAAGTCAGTCGATTGCTTTTTATACTACATATTACGGTGCGCAATTTGCGTTTTCATCGTCATTTATTACAATAAGCTCCCAGAGATTAAAGGAAATTTGGAATTGTATCGCATAGCTGTTGCTAACTTGCTTATCTGTCTCCTCATCGACGATAAATATAGATTGCATAGGTAGTTGTCGAGTTTCAGCATTCAGAAAAAAAAGCATCTCAATATTTTAATTTTCATTCCCAAAAAACAATATAATTATTAAATAGACGACATTGCCGTTGGCCTAAGGCAATGTGTCACAAATTTTGTGAGAAAGCAGTAATCATCCATGGACATGCAGAGCTGTTTTTCAACGACTAGACATTTTTTTTAGATAAAAAAAATCTTCAATCTCCCCTTTCTTACCCGTTCACACTTCTGCGCATCCCTCATCCAGTATTTCCCATAAGCTTAGCTAAAATAACTAAGTATGGTTGATATAATCTACAATACCTGTTTTCTTTATCTGATACGTATCTTTTGACCGAGATTCGTTTTTCTCCTGTTCATAATACTCGTCTAAGAGGCTATCGTAATCATATTCCGTTTCGTTTTCTTTTGTTTTAGTCTCTCTTTTCTTAATCGCGTGCGCATCGCCCGGCTGGAATGTATTTACAAGTTTTGCTATTATATTTCTAGTGTGAATCATGAGACTTATCCACTATTGTATCTAATTAGTTACGCCATAGCAAAACAAGCCCGCATACTGTTTTGCATACAATCACTAATTGTATATTTGTATGTCATTTACGTCATTGCTTGCTCGTATTACATTAAGAGCTAAAGAGCAAAGATAATAAGGTTGTTTGAGCTATGTTTGATGTCCAATGTATGTGCGATAGTTGATCATTACGCTATAGAATCTATTTACGTACTAGGAGATTTTAATGCTCATCCGGGAGAACTGTTCGGTAACGAGCTAATTAATTTATGTATGGACCAACAATGGTCCTGTGTGGATATAGATGTGTTAGGAAGTGTATTAAGTAATTATACATTTATAAGCGAGGCTCACGGGTGTGTGAGGTGGCTCGATCACTGTGTTACTAGTCATTCTGCCAAACAAACTATTAAGAATGTATTTATTAATTATGACACGTTTTGGTCTGATCATTTGCCCCTAGTCATTGAGTGTGAATTAAGTGCAATTATATGTAAAAATAGTAATTATAATAAAAATATAAAAAATAAAGCTGTTTGGGGCTATAGAACTAAAGAACAAATAAAAAGCTATACCAAATTGTGCAATAGTAAACTGAAATTAATAGATTTTCCTGTTGAATTAAGAGAATGTAGTTATGATATTTGTAATTGTAAGGAACATAGAAATTGTCTAGATAAACTATATAAGGATATAATAATAGCATTAACAGACTCAGCCATTAACACTTGTGAAACTAAATCTCACTCGCGTAAGAAAAAACATGTAATAGGATGGAATAAGCATGTATGTGAAGCTCACAGGGAAGCTAGGAGTAAATTTTTATACTGGGTTTCTCAGGATAGGCCACAATCCGGTACTATATATGAAGAAATGTGTGAAAGTCGCAAATTATTTAAAAATAGATTAAAGTGGTGTCACAATAACAAAGAACAGATAAAAATGGAAATTATTTCGGAATGTCGTGCTTCTAAAAACTTTAGTGATTTTTGGAAAGCAACCAACAGTTTAAATCATAAGACTGGCCTTCCAGTGAGCGTGGGAAGTGCGAGTGATAGCAGAGATATAGCTGAACTGTTTAGAGAACATTTTACCACTAAGTCTCCACTGGGTTCTTCGTCTGCAGATCCTGGGTCCACCATGACCGGTGAATTGTATAGGGTGTCTGCTAAACAAGTTCGACAAATTGTGAGTAGCATGTCTAGGGGCAAGTCACCGGGTCATGATGGACTCAGTATCGAGCATCTAAAATACGCTGGTGTTCATTTACCGCGTGTGCTGGCAATGTTCTTTACCTTATGTCTGAATCACTCGTACTTGCCTATAGACCTTATGAAAACCATCGTAGTACCAATAGTTAAAAATAAAACTGGAGATTTGTCTGATAAGAACAATTACCGACCGATTTCCTTGGCTACAATTGTGGCCAAGGTGTTGGACAGTGTGCTCGACTCAGAACTTGATAAAAATATTAATATTCATGATGCTCAGTTTGGTTTTCGCGCGGGACTTTCCACTGAAAGCGCAATTCTGAGTCTGAAGCACACTGTCCAATACTACACGGAAAGAAGTACACCTGTGTATGCATGCTTTCTTGACCTCTCCAAGGCATTTGACCTTGTGTCGTATGACTTGTTATGGGAGAAACTCAAGAAAACCCGCGTGCCTACACAGGTACAACGGATTTTTCATTTCTGGTACCAAAACCAGAATAATTATGTAAGGTGGGCAAATGCCTTCTCGGACACGTACAGGTTGGAGTGCGGGGTGAGACAAGGTGGTTTGAGTTCTCCTAGGCTCTTCAACTTGTACGTGAATGAGCTTATAGTTGGGCTCAGCAGCACACGAGTGGGATGCTGGATTGACAACATTTGTATGAACAACTTTAGTTACGCAGACGACATGGTGCTGCTGACCCCAACTGTAAGTGCAATGAGGCAGTTGCTTGCAATATGTGAAACATATAGCATTCAGCATGGATTGATGTACAATGCTAAGAAGAGCGAGTACATGGTTTTCAAGGCCCCCGGTAAATGTACATTGAATGTGCCCGCAATAAAGCTAAATGGCATTGAACTAAAGCGGGTAGAAAAGTTTAAATATCTTGGACATTACGTTACAGAGGACCTTGAGGACCAGGTTGACATAGAACGGGAACGTAGGGCATTGGCGGTTAGAAGTAATATGCTGGCCCGCAGGTTTGTGCGTTGTAGTAAACAAGTTAAAGTCACTCTATTTAAAGCCTACTGTCAGACTTTCTACACGTGCAGCCTGTGGTTCAGATATACGCAGAGGACGCTCAATGCCTTACGTGTCCAATATAACAACGGGTTTAGGATGTTGTTGGGGTTGCCCCGTTTTTGCAGTGCCTCCGGTATGTTTGCGGAAGCCAGGGTAGACGGCTTCCACGCGGTAATACGCAAGCGGCTCGTATCACTACTGAGCAGGGTCAGGAGCAGCACCAACAGCATCCTGCAGGTTATTGCGGAAAAGCAGGACTCAGACATCCTGAAAGCATTTATACGCGCACAAATTTTACTATAAATCTTATTATTTTGTAATTATGTATGGACATTGTTCTGAAATAAAGATTATTATTATTATTATTAAATATGAGCTTATTGAGTAGGACTTTTGCCATTGTAAAAGAGAAACAGCGCATTATTTTGCACGTAGCTCTGTTTCACTTCCACAACGGTCTCATATTCCTGTTTAATGCTATATTTTCCGCCTAGGTTACGAAGAATAGATACACAGCTTGTAATAAATTTGCTTACAGCCAATGTACCCTATTCAGGTACATTGTTTAAGCCTATCCACGTTTTTTTTTTAAACAGCTGTGACCACATTAACTGATTCGGTCATTTATCATACCGACTGACAAACAATTACTCACAATAAAAATACAATTAGTGAGTAATATTTATTTACATTATTTGAGGAATGTCAAACACGAAATATTAATGAATTTTTTTGTGTTTATTCAAGTGGCTTGTTTTTAAATAGATGATGAGTTTCATTGATAAGTTCAAGCGGCTCTTTCTGAGGTTAAACCTTGATAGGGTTGTCGTATCCAAACTCCTGCGACGATGTTTCGGATGTTGACAGAAGTTCCTAAGAATTTATAGAATTCGGAAATTATTACATAATAACTGTTGGTTGCAGAAGTATGTAAATAATATTTACCTTTATATATGATTCGATGGCCTGTAATTGGGAGGCCTATGTCTATCAGTGGACGATATAGACTGATGATGTTGATGATATAATTCTACCTTTTTGCAAAGGTCCTTATGGGTCTCTTAGTAGTCGCTAGCTGTGTTTATTTCCAGCTAAGACTAGATTGATTTTGCTTTACTTAAAGGTCAGAGCGAAACAAATTCCAAAACCACCGCGGTTAACCTAGGATTAATTCACTTACCGGAGTCATGTAGGAAGAGATAATATAATTTGTGCGCCCCGTCACCACAATTATTGGCATAACAAAATCTTTGGGGAAATAGAAAGCAGAGAATCTGTATCGCCGGGAGCAACGTAGTAAATGTATCGTCTGGGGAAATCGGCATTATTGCTTCGTCAGAAATAGGCATAAACGCTTTATCCTGGGATATAGGTGTCATTGCGTCGTCTGAGTAAAGAGGCACAACTGTTTCAGTTGTACTAGGGGTTTCTATAGGGTACATCGGCGTCACATCGTCTGTGGCAACCGGCATGACTGCTTCGTCGGACGAAATTGGGGTAGCCGCACTGGAGCTTGGAGGAGTATTATCTTTTAATGTGGGGAACGTTATTTTTGTCTCGGCTTTTTGGTGGCCTTCTTATTTGCTGCTTGCACCTTTCTGAAATTAATAGTTACAAATACAATCGAGTCTGACAGAAACAAATAAAATATATATCTTCAAAGTGATTCCATGTTAGATAAGTTTATTTTCTACTCTAATTAAGTATGTTGAGGTCTTTTATTTATCAATAAAAAATACGACTACTGTTATTACTCAGTTAAACATGCAATGGAATTATTTTATACGAAATCCTACTTTCTACTATTCGATTAAAACAAGCAATAATTACTTTTTGAATTCACTTAATCGAATCTTATTCTTATTGTCTATGTTGAATTCCTTTAACTGTTGTTTCCCGACCATCTCGTAGTCGTCCTCAGTTATAACGAGATCGACCTTGTAGTTAGCTTTATCATGTAGCAGGACGTTGTACGAATCTTGTATAGCCATGCTATACGTGCAAAGTATATGGCATAGGCCGATAGACGCGAACAACATCATTTTAATACTTCTAATCACTGTTTAGGGATTATTTTAGTATTGTTTTACCCCATAAAGAAGAATTAGAGAAGAGACATTGACATGATTTCAGGATGACGTATGACGTTACATGATACTAGACAATAGTCAATCAAAATTCTCAAGTAAAAAGGTCGATTGATACATACAGTTTGAAAAATGAAAAGTCCAGTTGAATATTGTAGGCAGAAAAACTGGCGACAATCGAATCATTCAATCAGTATTATTTATTAAATTGGGTCATTTAACTTGATTGATGAAAACCATTTTTCAATTTCAGATGTTTGACCTAGCGGATTCCGAAATAGCTACGGAAGTAACATTTACGGAACACCTGCGTAACTTGATAGCGAAGATAAAAAATATAATTTACTATAGAGATGACACTCGTTACCCAAACCAAAGAACTATCAGCTTTATCTGTCGTGTCCACGGAGGTCATGGGGCTCGTTGAAGGGTTCCTGGCCTCGAATAGGGCTCCAAACTCCTTCGATATCATAGAACTTGGAGCTCGACATCCGCACTTGCAATTATACAATCACCAAAACGCCCCCTTCATAAACGCAGTCGATATATTACTGAGTAGTGGACTGAACCGCGAGATCACTTACGGACTGATAAATGTCGTGGAGAGAAAGCTCGCAGAAAGTAAGAAGCTGCACCGATATCGCAGCAGTCAAAAAAAACCAACTACATACGCTTCGTCGAAGACATTGCCAGCGTCACATTCGAAATCTTCGGTAACACTGAAAAGTCTTTTAGCTTTATCGACAACATCTGTGGACTGATCACAGATTGTCGCATCCCTGTTAAACATAAAGAGTTTTGTAAACTAAATCAACTCTCTAAAGAACTGAGGCAGTCATGCGAGGACTTGGTAGACATTGTGTCTTCGAATGAAACCGTGGAGCTAGACCCTAACTTACTTCAGAAATACCACCAAATTTATATGAACGTAGTTGCTGCGTCAGATAAGGATATATGCAATATATCAGAAGTCTCGCGCCAAGGTAGCAGAAAAGCCAGAATACCATACCTAAGGATGTGTTACATGTACTGTAAGACTGTGTCTTCAACTGGAACAAGAAAGACAATCGTTCTGTTGACAGCGGTTCAGAGACGCCATATTTCTCAGTCCTCGAACGACAACTTCACGACATATTTGGTAATATGATAAATAA
>NW_020800123.1:0-62297 GCF_003590095.1 Trichoplusia ni
ATGCAATCAGTAAAATTTTTGTCTGTCTGTCTGTCTGTCTGTCTGTCTGGTATATTCGTTATAGAAACAAAAACTACTCGACGGATTTTAACGAAATTTGGCACAATTATTCTTCATACTCTTGGCGCAGGTTATAGTATACTTTTCATTACGCTACGACCAATAGGAGCAGAGCAGTGAAGGGAAATATTGGAAAACGGTAAGTTACTCCATTTTTTAAGCTTCCGTCACGTGTGCAGGCTTATAGGTTAAAGCTACATAGAAATCATGTATGACGGAAATATTCTCCCTAAAATTATATAAAAAATATTCCTCGACAGCATATGTCTAACTTTTATGGTTGACTCACAATAACACGTGAAACTCCCGATGCTTAGCAATTCGGAGATTTCTGATTGTATTGTCTACTCTAACGTTTACAACACTATCACTCATCCCCAATTAAAAAAGTTAACATTATTACCTATTCAATAAAAAAGAATCATGTAAATCGTGTAGAAACACCAAAGTTATACATGAAATAATAAGAAATCGCGCGTGAAATACAGAGTCATGCTATAAGGATTATTTTTGTGTATCGGTTGCCGCGGAGGTCGTGGCGGAGTAAAAAGGCGGGGGGTCCGCGCTCGAGCGTCATACAATATTTGGCTGTTGATGCGAATAGACGTTCAGACTGTTCGACCTTATTGACAATCAATAATTGTTATTTGCAAACCGTGCTTATCAGCACGACTTTTAGTCTTTGAATAGTTTATTTTTAGAATTGTTTTGTTGTTAGTTTATATAATAGGTATTAGATTAATAGTATTAGTAGTAGGTACACCTATTAGTTATTTTGGTAGTGTTTAATTGTATTAATAGTTTATTTTCGTAATTGGTAGTGTTTAATTATATTAATAGTTTATTTTCGTAATTTTATTATTTATTTTGGTAGTGTTTAATTGTATTAATAGTTTATTTCGTAATTTGGTAGTGTTTAATTAAATTAATAGTTTATTTTCTAATGGTATATTATAGTTTAATGGTAGTGTTAATTATATTAATAGTTTATTTTCGTAATTGGTAGTGTTTTATTATATTAATAGTTTATTTTCGTAATTATTACATAATAACTATATATAATTGTAAGTGTAAGGTAGCTTCAGTTACCGTCGATTAAAAATACACAATGCCACCTAAAAAACGACCATCTTTATCTCGAAATTCGAGAGATGCTAAAAGGATGAGAAATGCGCGTTCTCAAGAATCGGCAGAGGAAAGAGCACATCGGTTAAACTCTATGAGAGTTAGTGCCTCAACCTCTCGAGCCAATGAAAGCTCTCCAGAGAGAGAGATGCGATTAGCAGCTGACAGAGCGAGACGAGCTACATCACGGGCGTCTCAAAGCTCTTCTCAACGAGAGCTGAGGCTTACCATTGACCGAGAACAACATGTGTTATCCCGAGATGCTGAAACTGCGTCACAACGAGAATTGCGTCTCACTGCTGACCGCGAACGGCATACATTGTCTCGCGAGTCAGAAACCTACACTGAGAGGGAATTGCGTCTCACAGCTGACCGCGAACGTCATATATTGTCTCGCGAGTCAGAAACCTTCACTGACAGAGAATTGCGTCTCACAGCTGACCGCGAACGTCATATATTGTCTCGCGAGTCAGAAACCTACACTGAGAGGGAATGCGTCTCACAGCTGACCGCGAACGTCATATATTGTCTCGCGAGTCAGAAACCTACACTGAGAGGGAATTGCGTCTCACAGCTGACCGCGAACGTCATATATTGTCTCGCGAGTCAGAAACCTACACTGAGAGGGAATTGCGTCTCACAGCTGACCGCGAACGTCATATATTGTCTCGCGAGTCAGAAAACTACACTGAGAGGGAATTGCGTCTCACAGCTGACAGCGAACGTCATATTTTATCTCGAGAATCTGAAACTTTAACTCAATATGAAGACCGTTTGACAAATGATAGGGTGCACCATAATGTTATTCGATCTCTCGAAGACGCACATGAGCACGAACAACGACTAGAGTCGGTACGCGAATATTATAATTCTTTGAGACAAGAACGATCAGTAAGTTTGTCTAATGAAAGATTAAGAATCGAAAATATTCGGTCTCTTGAAACGGGACGAACAGCGAGAGGCCCGTCTTACTGCAGACAGATTTCGACATAGCCTTAATAACTTAGATGTACACATAGAAGATCAATCTAGAAATTCGGTGGCTTGGTCCGACAAATATAAAAGTGGGTTTGCTTATAACCTCACAATTGATTATGGATCATCTTCTGTAATAGGCGATATGAACGTGTATGTCGTTTTTGTAATGCTTCAAAGTGGAGTAAGGAGTCAGCTGGTTTCTGTTGTTCTACAGGTAAAATAAATTTGCCTTCATTCGAAGACCCACCGGAACCTTTGAAATCACTACTTTTAGGGAACATATACAATCTAAACAGTTTTTAGATAATATTCGCACTTATAATAGTGCATTTCAAATGACATCCTTTGGCGCTCAACAAATCTCAGAAGGTCATTTCATGCCTACTTTTAAGATACAAGGTCAGGTTTACCATTTGATAGGATCCCTTTTGCCTGAAAACCAACCTAAGTTTCTTCAAATATATTTTGTATCCGACTACAACGAACAGTCGAATATAAGAAATCAATATTTCCCGAATTTAAATACTGAACTCATATCACAACTTCAGAACATGTTGCATCAGGTTAATTCGTATGTATGCAGTTTTAAATCGGCATTAGAAGCTCTTCCTCGAGATGATGATAACAATTATAAAATTGTTATAAATGCGATAGGCGTCCAACTCAGGAACACCCTGGGCGTTATAATGCTCCATCCACGAATGAAGTTGCTGTGGTATTGGTCGACCAGGAATGTGATAGGCGTGATATCGTTATCCGTTCCAGAGATAATCGTTTGCAACGTATTTATGAAACCCACAGGGCTTACGACAGTTTGCAATATCCTTTGATATACTGTCGAGGGGAAGATGGTTATAATTTTGCTTTATACCAAACTGATCCGCGTACAGGCGCACCTAATTATAATAAAAAGATTTCATGCCTTCAATTTTACTGTTACCACTTGCAAGTAAGACGGAATAGGTTTGTATACTTTCAACGTTTTCGTGGCTTATTCAATCAGTTTATTGTAGACATGTACGCAAAAATTGAAACCGAAAGATTAGTTTATATACGATCTAATCAAAGGCAGCTGCGCGTTGAAGAATACGTGCACCTTCGCGACGCCATGCAGCAGATAACGATACGGTGAATATGGGTCGTTTAGTTATTTTGCCCTCTTCTTTTACTGGTGGTCCACGATACATGCACGAACGTACTCAAGATGCTTTTTGTTACGTAAGAAAATATGGACGTCCCGACTTATTTATTACTGTAACTACCAATCCTAAGTGGGATGAAATTACTCGGGAGCTTCTTGAGGGTCAAGCACCGCATGACCGCCATGATATCATAGCAAGAGTTTTTCATTTAAAATTAAAATCAATGATAGATCTACTTACCAAAGATAAAATTTTTGGAGAAGTATTGTGTTATATGTATAGTATTGAATGGCAAAAACGCGGCTTACCTCACGCACATATCCTGCTTTGGTTAAAAGATAAGGTTCGACCTAATGATGTAGACAGTTTAATCAGTGCTGAAATTCCAAGTCCGATTGCAGATCCCGTGTTATACGACATTGTTAAAACTCATATGATACATGGTCCATGTGGTTCGTTTAACGGGAATTCTCCTGCATGCAAGACGGTCGTTGCACTAAAAGATATCCAAAAGCCTTAGTGGATGGCACTGTAACAGGACATGATGGATACCCATTATATCGTCGCCGTTCAAGAGATAATGATGGTTTTACTGTTGAAAAGCGAGTGTCTGGACAACAAGTTACTTTAGATAATAGGTGGGTCGTTCCGTATTCTCCTGTGTGTCCAGAGCATTTCAAGCTCACATAAATGTTGAAATGTGTAATAGTGTAGAGTCAATAAAATATATTTGTAAGTATATTAATAAGGGCAGTGACCAAGCTACATTTGCTTTGAGAAATGAACATGATGAAGTTACAAGATTTCAGTCAGGCAGATATATAAGTTCTTCAGAAGCTGTGTGGCGGATCTTAAGTTTCAACATTCACGAAAGATATCCACCTGTGACTCATCTGGATGTTCATCTTGAAGGCGGCCAACGTATATATTTCAACGCCGAAAATGTCACAGAACGGTTAGAGAACCCTAGACAAACAAGTTTATTAGCATTCTTTCGACTTTGCCAAACTGATGATTTTGCAAAATCTCTTTTGTATGAGGAAGTTCCATCGTATTATACCTACGATAAGCAACGGGGTGTCTTTAATCGAAGACGCCGTGGCAGGCCTGTAGATGGCGAGTCAGGTATTTTTAAAGAACATGTTCTTGGTAGAGTGTACACCGTTCATCCTAACAACGCTGAGTGTTTCTATTTGCGATTATTATTACATACCGTGCGAGGACCAACCTCATTTATAGATTTGAGAAAAGTAGACGATGTTGTTTATCCCACTTATCAAGCAGCTTGCCAAGCGCGTCATTTGCTTGAAAATGATCAGCATTGGGATGACGCTTTAGCAGAATCCTGTGTTAGTGATAATCCACGACGGTTACGCCATTTATTTGTAACATTACTCACATTTTGTAATTTGTCAGATGCTGTAACATTATGGGAAAAATATAAAGAAAAATTTTCAGAAGACTTTCTTAGAAATATACCTAACAATGATAAAGGCACAACTAATGATAATTTCCGTGATCTTGCCATAAATCAGTGCTTATTAGCTCTTCAGGATGACTTAACAGCAGTAGGCGGTAAATCACTCTGTGAATATGGTTTGCCAACACCAACCTCAGTCGGAGAGGTAACTAACAGGGAATATTCCGCAGAGATTGGTTACAATTTAACGGAACTGCTGACAACATTAGAAAACGGTGTCCCAATGATGACTGCAGAACAACGTTCAGTTTATGACCGCGTGTGCAATAGTGTTCAAAATAATTTGGGAACAATATGGTTTTTAGATGCACCTGGAGGAACTGGAAAAACCTTTTTGACTAAATTAATATTGGCTTATGTTCGAAATCAGCGTAAAATTGCTCTTGCCGTAGCTTCATCAGAGATAGCTGCAACATTGCTACCAGGAGGTAAAACTGCTCACAGTATGTTTAAAATACCAATTGATTTAGATCGCACGGAAAATCCAACCTGTAGTATTTCAAGAAATAGCGACAAAGCTAAGGTATTACGCGAGTGTAGTTTAATCATATGGGATGAATGTACGATGGCCCATCGAAAAGGAGTAGAAGCGGTAGACAGAACTTTAAGGGATATAAGACAAAATGATCGACCAATGGGCGGTATCACGGTTTTATTTTGTGGTGATTTCCGACAAACCTTACCGGTAATACCACGGGGAACCCGAGCTGATGAGGTTAGGGCTTGCCTGAAAAGCTCTTATTTATGGCGAGATATACAATCGGTGCATTTGACTATAAATATGCGAGTGAGAACTGGAGATAACCCGGATGATAGTCAATTTTCTGACACATTATTAAAGATTGGTGAAGGTACCTATCCACAACTACACCAAGGAAAACTTATACTGACGCCTGAATTATGTTGTATGGTGCAATCTCAACCACATCTTATATCGTCGGTTTACGGTGACGTAACAAATATATTAAATAGGGACAATTCTTGGCTATGCGAAAGATCTATTTTAACTCCTCGCAATGACCAGGCATCTGAGATCAATAACAAAATACTGTCGAATATACAGGGGGAAAGCAAAGTTTATAGATCAATAAATAGAATGGTCGATGAACAAGAAGCCACTAATTACCCGATAGAATTCTTTAAATATGCCCGGACTTCCCTCTCATGAAATTTGTTTAAAAATTGGGATACCGATTATTATGCTCCGAAATTTAAAACCACCACAACTTTGCAATGGAACTCGACTAAAAGTAACCCAGTTGCAACAAAATATAATCGAGGCTCAAATTTTAACAGGGTGCGGTGCAGGAGAAACCGTCTTTATTCCCAGAATACCCTTAATACCAAATAATTTTCCATTCCAATTTAAAAGGACGCAATTCCCAGTATCAGTGTGTTATGCAATGACAATTAACAAGGCTCAAGGGCAGACTTTTCGTGTTGCTGGAGTAGATCTCAGTGTCAGTTGTTTCTCACATGGTCAGTTGTATGTTGCTCTTTCCCGTGTTAGCAGTTCTAAAAGTCTTTATGTTCACGTGCCGGACGGGTCAACTTTCAATATAGTTTACCCGGAAGCTTTGCACTAAAGTATTTTCGTTTTATAGGTACCTTTACCTTACCTTTATAAGGCAGTGGTACTTATATTGCCACCAGAATTTGAACCTTAACACATTATTATAAAGTTTAAAAGCTATAAATATTTTTAAGTTCTGTGTCTTATAAAGGGTTAAGCCTTATGTGAACGTGATCTAAACAATATTACCAATATAAATAATAATAATAAATATTACCAATACATTAACTTAATACACAAGGAGTTACACGCTGACGGAGTCGCGGACACAGCTATCTATACTTTTCTGCCGGAAGTCACTATTCCACGCGGACGAAGTCGCGGGCACAAGCTAGTATTGAATAAACTGATTGATAACAACCCGGCAGAAGGTTTTACTTTGGAAAACGGCGTATTGAAGAAGTATGTCTTAGATCCGAGTGCCGGCCAGCAGCTACGAACAGTAGTGCCGAAGTCATTCCAATGGAGTTTAATTAACTCCTTCCACAATACACTCAAGCACCCAGGTTGGGAGAAGACCCTACAGAAAATTAAGGAGACCTACTGGTTTGACAAGATGAGCACCACGATCCGAAGGTACGTCGACAACTGCGTAGTATGTAGAACTAGTAAAGGCACATCGGGGGCAGTACAAGCACAGCTTCATCCAATTGAAAAACCTACCTTTGCATTTCAAGTGATCCATATGGACATCACGGGTAAATTGGCAACCCAAGAAGACCAACAATACGTCATTGTTACTGTGAATGCCTTCACAAAGTACGTACTGTTATATCATGCCACTGATAAAAGCCCACACAGTACGCTGGCCGCTTTAAAACGGACGGTACATTTATTTGGAACACCACTTCAAATAATTGTGGATGGAGGAAGGGAATTTTTAGGCGAATTCACGCAATTTTGTGAACGGTTCGGCATTAATATTCATGCTATAGCACCAGGCATCAGCCGAGCGAATGGCCAAGTGGAGAGAGTGGTAGCCACACTAAAAAATGCCCTGGTAATGATCAAGAACTACGAGACCGAGCAGTGGCACAGCATCCTTGAAGAGTTGCAACTAGCGATGAATTGTACAGCACACCGAGTGACAGGAGTAGCACCACTCACACTCATCACGCAACGAAAACATTGCGTACCACCAGAACTGCTTAGACTCGTGGACATTGACAACCAAACAGTCGACATAGAAGCACTAACCAGACAAGTACAGCAACGAATGACTCAAACCGCTGAGTACGACAGACAACGCTTCAACTCTCGCAAAGCTAAAATAAATCATTTTCAGCGTGGAGATTATGTCCTGATTAAGAACAATCCACGCAATCAAACGTCACTGGATCTCAAATTCAGTGTACCCTATGAAATTATCAGGGTGCTTGAAAATGACCGCTATATGGTCAAGAAGGTGGTTGGCAGAGGACGCTCCCGAAAAGTTGCCCATGACCAACTTCGGCGTGCGCCACAGCCGGGAGACCAAGGTGCCGCGTCGGCGGATGAAGATCACGATACACCACAAAACAAAATTACAACCGCTCCCGATCCGGTGCCATCTACATCACAAGCTGGCCATCCAGTTCCAAGACAGCCAGTTCACGACGACGAAAACTCATCATCGGATTAAACCAGTGAGTTAAAACTCATTACATATTTTGCAACCCACTGGGGTTCATCTGTAATAAGAATCAACGAGAATGAAAGGTCTGGAGAGTGATACCTCTGAGCTAAACCATGTGTTACCCTTGAGCTAACTACGGATCCTTGTTGCATCCACAAGCGAACCCTGAGATACCGTGGAGATACCTTGTGGAACCATGAGTAGACACGTATACACCACAGATT
Organism: Trichoplusia ni; assembly: GCF_003590095.1. NCBI lineage: Eukaryota > Metazoa > Arthropoda > Insecta > Lepidoptera > Noctuidae > Trichoplusia > Trichoplusia ni. Next base: position 8,198 of record NW_020800123.1, read on the forward strand.
CTAAAATTAACAAGACAGGGCATGACAGATGTCTTCGCAATACAGCAATTATCATAATAATAATAAGCAACATAGTTTGCTTACGGATACCTAGTTCAAAGGAAAACGTTTTCTTAATTTCAGGCATCAAACCTCATAACGCAGGCAGACGCAGAGCACGCGCCGCCTGTCAGAATGGCCGTGTCGGCGGCCCGCCGCAATAAATAACAAATAACAACACGTGTCCGGAATAACCTCGAAATGAAATCAAATTTGTTGATTGTAATTAAATAAAAATTGTAATTTAAATCATTTAATTATCGAAATTAGTAAATCTGGCAAGAATAGACAAACACGGGGTCAGTAATTTTACCACGTGTGAGCATTTAAAATAGAGTTACGCATATTAATTGATTTAAGATGTTTGTTTATAAAATAGTAGCAATTTTAATGTAAAAACTAATTTTATTGTGCGGAGGCGGGTAGTTTGTTCAAATAAATGGCGCACGTGATAGATTATTCAAAAATATATAGTCAAAACATTGTTAAATATGTGTGTGTTTAAAAAAAAAACTGTCCAAATGGTGGATGTAATTTTATGACTTTTATATAAGTATTCGATTTTTAGGTTAACTTTTAAAAATGATAATTTCAGAATTATTTACATGTCTAAACATAAGACAACATATTACTTATGATTTATTAACGAAACTAGTAAAAAAACTAGTAGCTGTGTATAAACATTTATTCAGTTTTAATAACACGTGTTCACCCGACTTGTTTACTCACTACTATAAAAGGACGTGTAACGCTCAGAGCCGATCACTTCTTGGTTGGCCGCCGAACAGTACGGAGCTCCGTGTTTGCCATAAAGAAAGTTAAGTACATTTGAGATTGTTATTTTGTTGTATTTATTTCCTGTATTAAATGATAATAATTATTTTTATATTTTTATTAATTACAATTTTATTCAGTTAAAAGTATATTTTGTTAAATATTTAATAAATAAAGTGTTAATATGAATTATTCGATGTATTTTAATGAAATTATTTCCCTTTTTTTTTATTACTTTATTTATTTATTATGACTTTTTTTTTATTATTCAATTTTAAAACCACACCTACAATTAAAGTTCAATGAACTACATTACTTAATATTGGAGTCTATTATTTTTATAAACTAAAGTAAGTATTATATGTGATTTTATAGTGGTGTGACCACCTACAAAGTAATTATTGCGTAATATATCTGTTCTAAAGCTTTTGTTGTCATTTTGCGTTTCTTTTAAATAATAATTCAAAAAAAAATCTATTACACGCATTTCTACTATAAAAGGCCGAGCGCTCACCGGACTCGGGCATTCTTACTCGAGCCGTCGTAGCGATCGGACCTCCTGAATAAATATTTTTTGAAGAAAGTGTTTGTTTTCATTACGCAATATGAGTGGAAACTCTGACCAGGAAGTTCGCGTCACGTCACGTGGCGTCAGCAATGCTGACGCCACGTTTTTTAAAAACAACCAAGGGGACCCTGCTCCGTCATATATGTATATAAAAATCAAACATGAGGGGGTAGTGTGCGTAACAATCTGGCAATACGGCCCTCGCTCAGCATAATGCTGCGACCTAATGCGAGAAAAAGTCACAGCGCCGATTTTCAGCGATAGCCGAAACTAACAATGTGACATCAAAAGGGTACAAACATAAATGATTAATAACAAAATTATTGAGTTTTTGTAAGGAACAAAATTGGATTTGTGCCGATTATAAAAAGCTGGGTATGGACTCTAAAACGTACACCTTTGTCAGTGATGTTTATGGAAGTAGACGTTGGCTTGACCATTGCCTGGTGACTGAAATGGCGTGGAAGTCAGTTAAGAAGGTTGAAGTAGTCCAGGATATCTATTGGTCAGATCACTATCCACTTACTTTTCAAATTAATCTGGGGTTGGTGAGGCCAACGGATGTTTCTTTACAAGCGACTAAAATTATAGATAAGGCTGTCTGGGGGGAAAGAAATGCATCACAGGTGGACCGTTATTATAGTTTATGTATGGAAAAACTTAAAAAGATAGACTTTCCTCCTGAATTAGGATATTGCTGTGATCATTTTTGTCGAGATAAGAATCATCGAACTATAATTGATAATTTGTATAATAATATAGTAACATCTCTTCGGGAAGCGGCAGAGGGCAGTTCTGGCTTCGTGAGTGAGGGTAAGAAAATGCGGATGGTGATCGGGTGGAATAAGTATGTTAGGGATGCTCATGGAGATGCAAGGAAGGCTTTTATGAACTGGGTGTGGCATGGAAAACATCGTAATGGTATGCTATTTGTGGAGATGTATGAAAAGCGAAAGGTATTTAAGAGAAAGTTAAAGGAATGTCAGGAAAATGAGGACCAAATAAAAATGAACATGCTGGCGACAGAGCATGGGCGTAAGCGTTTCCAGAAATTTTGGAAAGCTACCCAGAGGTTAAATCCGAAACCTACGGTTCCGGTGAGCGTGGATGGCGTTAGCAAACCTGAAGAGACCTGCGGACATGTTTAGGAGGCATTTTGCGGTAGCTCCGCGTCAGGTGGAGGAGCAAGAACGTGTCGCTGGGAGCATCATGTCCGGTAAGCCATTAAATATTTCGGCAAAGGAGATAAAAGTCATTATTAAATCTATGACTAGAGGCAAATCTCCTGGGCATGATGGCCTGAGTATTGAACATTTTCAGTATGCAGGTCCGCATCTCCCTAGGGTCTTATCCATGCTGTATTACTTTCGTGTGAGGCATTCTTATCTACCTGAAGATCTAATGAGGACGATAGTTGTGCCTACAGTCAAGAGTAAGACAGGGGATACATCAGATAAAGACAACTACAGACCAATTTCTTTAGCCACTGTAGCAGCTAAGGTTCTTGACTGTGTGTTTGAGCGTGGAATAAGTGGACAGCTGAGGCCACATCATTCACAGTTTGGTTTTAGGGCTGGGCTGTCCACTGAGACTGCTATTCTGGCGCTCAAGCACACAGTTAGGTACTATACTAACAGAAATACACCTGTGTATGCTGCTTTTCTGAACCTCTCCAAGGCATTTGACCTGGTTAATTATAATATCTTATGGGCAAAACTGCGGAAGAAAGGTATACCCGACGAGCTTGTTAACGTCCTTGAATATTGGTATGATAATCAAATTAACCAGGTCAGATGGTCGGGGGCACTATCTGGTGGGTATGGGCTGGAGTGTGGCGTGAGGCAAGGTGGTTTGACCGCCCCGGCGCTCTTCAGTCTATACATTAATCAGTTGATCGGGGAGCTCAGTAGCACTGGTGTCGGATGCTCAATTGATGGTATGATTGTGAATAGTATAAGCTATGCGGATGATATGGTGCTGCTGAGTCCTTCGATTGATGCACTCAGACGGTTGCTTGGAGTGTGTGAACAGTATGCCACGTCGCATGGTCTCCTGTACAGTGTTAGGAAAAGTGAAGTAATGGTGTTTCGTGTTGGTTCCAAAAAACCCATGACGATTCCTCCTGTATATCTTTATGGGGTAGCACTAAAGAGAGTGTGTCAATTTAAATACCTTGGCCATATTTTGAATGAGGTACTCAGTGATGATGATGATATGGAGAGAGAGAGAAGAGCGTTGTCGATCCGATGTAATATGCTGGCCCGCAGGTTTGCGAGGTGTACCGCAGAAGTGAAAATTACACTATTTAAGGCCTACTGTCAGACTTTTTACACCTGCAGTCTGTGGGTCACGTATACGCAGAGGGCCTACAACGCTCTTCGTGTGCAATATAATAATGCCTTCCGGTGCTGATGGGGCTTGCACGGTTCTGTAGCGCGTCGGGTATGTTTGTTGAGGCAGGCGTAGATAGTTTTGAGGCTATCATGCGAAAGAGGACGGCATCATTGAGGCGTAGGATGCGGGGAAGCTCTAACAGTATCCTGAAAGTCATTGTTGAGAAACCAGACTGTCCATTCCTGATGCACTGGTCCCGTAGGCATGCCTGCAGGCCCGGTGAGGAAGGAAAATATATGAATTAAGGGTACATTAAGCATTTTATTTTATTTATTATTATTTGTAACAATTACTAACATAGTTTTATAAGAATGTTCTGTTACTAACACTTTATGGATATTTTGTCCGAAATAAAGGCTATTATTATTATTATAAATAAATAAAATACATATATATATATACTCGGTGCATAATAATACGAAAAATTACACAATAAACTACTTAAAATTATAGAATGAAAGAAAGAAAGAAAGAAAGAAAGAAAATAACTTTTATTACGTGCTTGTGACCCAGAAATACATAAGGACGAATTGTACAAAAGTGAGACATTAAGGTAAGAATATGCGTCGCAAACACGCAATACGGCCGTCGCTCAGCTTAATGCTGCAACCCTGAGAGAGACAGAGTCACAGCGCTGATTTTCAGCGATAGCCGACGTCCTAACGTGATGACGTCAAATCGGTAGTATATATACATATATAGATTAAAATAAAATAAATATAATGTTAAAATTTGTTGAGAAAAGTCCAAAAGGCAATGTTCCAATCTCCAAACAGTCTTAATTTAATCTATAATTTAAGAATGGAACTTAGTTGAGTTTATGGTAACACTGTCATCCGGTTGTCAAAAATGTCTGTATGGAATTGTGTACTTGTAAAAGGGAAAAATAGAAATAAATAGAAAAAGTGATTGAATGTCAAGATTTATTATTTCACGATCCACGAAAAATATAACCAACAGTGGTAGCAGAGCGTGGTTCTCGGAAGTTCTCTGTTTATGAAACCCCGGCAGTCAATTATAGGAAAAGACATCGTCGAGCGCAACGTGTATAGTCAAAATGGCGTCGGCAGGACAGTACGAGTTAGGTCGAATAAAGCAATTTGAAGGAGAAAATTTTGATACCTGGAAATACAGACTGAAAACAATATTAAAAGAGCAGGAATGCTTAGAGGCTATAGAAACCAACGATTTTGCCAGCAAAACAGAAAATATAAAAAAGGAAACAAAAGCAGTAAGCATCTTAGTAAGCTCCATCGCAGACAGTCACATAGAATACATAAAAAATGAGAAGACGGCATATGGTATGATTCAGAAACTGGAGGACAATTTTATGAAGAAAAATACAAGGTCAAAAATATTTATTAGACGACAGCTGATGGAAATAAAGTATAATGAAAATGAAAAATTACAGACACATTTCACTCAAATGGAAGAATTGTTTACACAACTCAAAAATGGAGGGTCCGTCCTGTCAGAGGAAGAAAAGGTGAATTACATTTTACTCAGTATGCCGAAATCGTATGAAGTGGTGATAACAACTTTGGAAACTATGACTGATCTTAGTGTCAACTTCGTCAAAGAAAGATTGCTGGGGGAAGAAGAGAAAAGAAAGAAGACAAGATTAGAGGAGACAACGGCATTCAACAATACTTTCCTGTGCTACAACTGTGGTTTGCCGGGCCATAAGAAGTTTCAATGCCGAAATAGAGGGAGAGGACATCACGGACCAGCCCGAGGAGGTAATGCAGGACGCGGTCAAACAGGACCAGAAACAAACACAGGACGAGGACGTGGATATGGCAGAGGACGTGGACATGGCAAAGGACGAGGACAATATAGGGGACAGCACAATGAAAAGGACCATGATACATTCTTGTCAACATTTGAAGAGGGTGCACCGCTGAGTATTAGCGAGGTGAATACAAATGAAAGTAACTATACAACATGGTGTGTAGATTCAGGTTGCTCTGATCACTTAACTAATGATAAAAGTTTTTTTATAGATTACATAAAATTAAGTAAACCTAAAATAATTGCAGCAGCTAAAAATGGTATTATGTTACAAGCAGAAGGCATAGGTAATATTAATGTAAAATGTTTTGTTGGTAGAAAAGAATCATATTTTACTATTAAAAATGTTTATTATGTTCCTGATTTAAGAAAAAACTTACTGTCAGTATCTAAAATGGAAAACCATGGTTTTAGAGTAGAATTTTTCAAAGGTAAGGTTAGAATATATGACTATAATGATCTTTCCATGATAGGAAATCAAGAAGGTTCACTTTATACAGTCAAATTATTAATAGATAAACTGGAATGTGACTACACGAATATTGATGATGTTAACTTGTGGCATAGACGTTTTGGACATTTAGGAATAAAAAATTTAAGTTTGTTGAAACAAAATAACATGGTAGATGGATTAGGTGACTTAAAAACTAATAATTATGATACATTGTGTGAACATTGTTTGACAGGTAAAATGACAAGACAACCATTTAATAGACAGGGTCGTAGGGCGTCCAGGCCTTTAGAATTCGTGCATACAGATGTGTGTGGGCCCATTACCCCACCTACAAGAGAAGGATATCGATATTTTATAACCTTTATTGATGATTACACTCATTTTGTAATGATATACCTCTTAAATAATAAAAGTGAAGTTTTTAGTAAATTTAAACAATATTATTATTATGTTACGAACCATTTTAATAGGAATATATTAAAACTTAGATCAGATAATGGTAAGGAATATGTAACTAAAGAATTTCAAGATTTTTGTTATTACAAAGGAATTAAATTAGAGTACACGGTTCCATATAATCCAGAAATGAATGGGGTAGCAGAGAGAATGAATAGAACGTTAATGGAAAAGGCCAGGACAATTTTATTAGATTCGACATTAGGAAAAGAGTTTTGGGGAGATGCTGTATTGTACTCCGCATATGTCAGTAACCGAAGTCCATCAGCAGGCAGGCACCATACTGCAAGTGAACTCTGGGAAGGAAGAAAACCAAATGTGTCAAACATGAGAGTATTTGGAAGCTTAGCATATAATTATGTACCTAAAGAGCACAGACAGAAGCTTGATAACACGGCACGTAAAATGATAATGATTGGATATGCTTCAGCAGGTTATATACTATTTGATCCTGAAACACAAAAAACAGTGCATGCAAGAAATGTAATATTTGATGAAAAACCTAAAGAAAAATATGTACCAAGAATTTATCTACCTCACCAAGACGCACAAGAAAAAGACAAAGAATCTGAAGAAAGAAGAAAATCACCAGAAAAGGAAGAGAATAAAAGAATGACAGAGAAAAACACAGAAGTTTATGAAGATGCAGCGCAAGAAATAGAAGATAGTCAGGTTGAAAAGGAGCTAACAAACAGGGAGAGACCTAAACGAAATACTAAAAAACCTAAATGGCATACAGATTACCAGTTAGATGATGATGAAGATACAGGAGATCTATTATATGCTTTGCTCACAATTCATTCTGATACACCACAATGTTTTGAAGAGATAAAGAACAGAGAAGATAAACAGCAATGGGAAGATGCTATATCAGAAGAAATGAAAGTTCTACAAGAAAGTGAAACATGGAAATTAGTACCTAAACCAGAGAATAAGAAATTAATAGATAGCAAATGGATATTCACTAGAAAAGAAATTGGAGACAAGGAAATATATAAAGCAAGGTTGGTTGTAAGAGGATTTCAGCAAACAGAAAGATTAGAAGATATTTACTCACCAGTATTGAAACTGCAAACATTAAGAGTGTTGCTGTCTGTAGCAGCACACAGAGACTATAATATTCATCAAATGGACGTTAAAGGAGCTTTTCTTTATGGTAGGATAGATGAAGATGTATACTTAAAACCCCCTCAGGGATTGAATATACCAAATGGTCATGTATTAAAACTTAATAAGTCATTATACGGATTAAAGAAATCTCCCAAATATTGGTATGAAAAATTTAACGAGGTTATAACTACTTATGGTTTTGAGAGATCTAAAAATGATTATTGTTTGTATTTTAAGAAAGATATATACTTATTAATTTATGTTGACGATTTGTTAATTTTTGGGTCAAATACTAAAGAAATAGAAAAACTAAAAATATATTTGTCTAAAAAATTTAGAATGAAAGATATGGGACATAATAAATTAACTTATTTGGGAATTTCTATATTAAAACAAAATGGACAGATCTATCTTAATCAAACTAAGTATTTACAAACTGTGTTAAAGAAATATGGTATGCAAGATTGTAAGGGCATGGACACACCTATGGATCCTAATTTACAACTAGACTTAAACACTGATATAGATATGACATTGGAAAACTATTGTAGATCGCTCATAGGATCTTTAATGTATTGTATGGTTAGTACTAGACCAGACCTAGCTACAGCTGTTTCGTACTTAAGCAGATTTCAAGGAAAGCCTAGTGTAAAACTTGTAAAAGCTTTAAAGCGAGTTCTTAGATACATAAAACAAACAGTTAATTATCAGTTGGTTTATAACAATTGTAATATTAATAATACTTTAGTAGGATATGCTGATTCTGATTTTGCTAGAAGTGTAGATAGAAAATCCACTAGTGGATATGTTTTTAAACTTTATGGTAATACTATTTCTTGGAAGTCTAAAAAACAAAATATTGTGACATTAAGTACTACTGAGGCTGAGTTAGTAGCTTTGTGTGAAAGTTCTGTAGAGGCTTGTTGGTTAATCAAACTACTTAAAGATGTAAATGTTAACTTGGAACATGTAACTATTTTCGAAGATAATCAGAGTACTTTAAAGACTGTTAATAATCCTGATCAGAAACGTCTCAAACATATAGATATAAAATATGATTTTATTAAGGAAAAGGTAGAACAGGGACTTATAAAGGTGGTTTATATTTCTACAAATAATCAGTTAGCAGATTTAATGACTAAGCCTCTATCTATTAATTTATTTAGGAAGTTTGTTACTTTGTTGGGTTTGGAAGATTGTAACATTGAGGGAGAGTGTTGAGAAAAGTCCAAAAGGCAATGTTCCAATCTCCAAACAGTCTTAATTTAATCTATAATTTAAGAATGGAACTTAGTTGAGTTTATGGTAACACTGTCATCCGGTTGTCAAAAATGTCTGTATGGAATTGTGTACTTGTAAAAGGGAAAAATAGAAATAAATAGAAAAAGTGATTGAATGTCAAGATTTATTATTTCACGATCCACGAAAAATATAACCAACAAAATTACATATACATAGAACAAAGTAAATAAATAGAATATTAAATCATGTAATATCTGCATGTGCGTAACTAGCATTAAAAAGGTATATTAAAATGGCATGGCAACAATCAGATAAAAGTTATTAATCTGTGCCATGTTGGAAGTTTAGAAGTCGTCTGAAGTCTTATTCTTATGTTGGTATGTTGTGTCTGTACTATGGTTTATGAATTATGATCTGTGAATATGATAACAATGGCGAACGACGCTAACTACAGAGAAATAAAAAGAAGTAATTATGCAATCGAAGGTCGAAAATACTGTGATGAGTAATGTGGTTGTGTATATATGAAGATGGTAGTTTGTGCAGTGAATGAATTTTAGTATGTGATAGTGCGAGAAGGTCGAAGATGTGTTGTAATCAATCTGGTGAGTAAAAGAAACACAAAAAATAATAATTTTAAAGTGTTTTAGACTCCAATAGGCATCAGGGCGGATAGTTTTGTACGCTATAGTTGAAATAATTTGTAATTTGTACGCTATAATTGAATAAAACATTGGTGCATGAATAATCGGTGCTATATTAACATTTAACCTAACAGACAATACTTACAGACAAGAAATTACATGCTAAGAGAAGAAAAGGAAAGGACACAGTGAGGCAGAGAGCACCTTCAATTGAGTGCGTTCAAGAAGAAAGACAAGAAAAAGCAGCCCACGCCTCAGGAGCCCCCTCCACCAGAGCATGTATGTCATGACCCCAGAGGTATGAAACATTATCATGGAATAAAATAAAAAGACTAAAAATTTTGGCTAATTTGTTCCTGTAACAATGTCTTTTTGAGATGGTATTTAAATGCTACGATGGCTACACTATGCCTAAATATGCGTGGTCGCACCATTTATTTTCTGTGCCATACGGCTGTCAAAAATGTATGTTGTAATAGACTATGTTAATGATGGTGACCGACGCTTACATACTTTGAATAATATTATGCAATTGATGATGACAAGGTTTATAGGTAATTACTGTAAAGTGTGTATTATGTGATATAAGTAATTTGAGCAGTGAGAAACTAAGTTTAAATGTTGCTTTGTGATCGAGCTAGGTGATAGAAAATGCGTAATGTTAAAAGAATGTGAGTATTAATTATCAATTGATTGCTTATAGTACGTAAATAGCTGCAATAATAAAGTCTTAAACGGCATCAGACACAGTGAAGTAAATAAGATATAATGCTTTTTATTTTGTACTTAAACTGTATGGAATTGGCAAATAGTAAAAATAAAATTACATAAAGAGTGGTACTCATAATATACTAACACAAGATTAACTTAACATTAAAATAGAAATTGAATTGGTCTTGATACAATAATATATTTAAGTATAGGATAAACATAAAATATAAATTATAAATATAAATTTAACTGTTCTTGTAGATGCACTAATAATTGAAAACACTACAAGGGACTCAGAAAAAAGAAAGATATAAGAGACTGCAGCCATGGCTATGCTACAAGTGTGCTTCACAAACAGCCCACGCCCCTGGAGATTCCAACACCAAAGCATGTACGCTAAGGACCCGTAGGTAAGAAACAGTAGCAGGAAATATTATTCATTTTTGTGTGTTTGCTCCAAAAGTAATAGCTTTTTAAATTGGTATTTGAAGGGTAGTTTTGTTTCCAGGCGTCGCAATAGTGGAGGGAGATCATTCCAACAGCGTGTGGCTGTAAACTTGAACAACCCCCTGAATGCTGTGGTCCGATGCATTGGTACAACTAGCGGGCATACTATAGAGCGGAGACCATGCTCTGAACGGATATGTTTCCAGGTCAGCTTCCTATATACTCGTAGATAGTCTGTTTTTTTTTGTAGTAGTAATACCAAAAAGCAAATTGGCAAAATGCAATCTCCTCCTGGCAGCCATCTTCAGTAAATTAAGTTCATTTATGTACGGAGTCACATGACCTCTTCGAGGAATGTTTACACAGAAACGAACACAGGCATTTTGAATACGTTGGATAACATGTTCCGTCCTAGAAAGAAGGCATGGTCCGTACACTATATCACAGTAGTTTAATCTGGATAGAATAAGACTGTCAACAAGTTGTTTGCGCAAAGGGATGCTCAGGTATTTTCTTATTCCGTATAGAACCTTTAGTCTATAAAAACAGTTTCGCAGAGTATTATTTATATGGGCCTCGAATCTTAGTTCAGGGTCCATAATAAGACCAAGATTGCATACAAGCTCTACCCTCTTAATACTATTACCCAAGACCATCAACGCAGGATTAGCTGACAAAATTTTATGCACCTGGTTCCTGGAACCCAAAACCATAAACTTAGATTTAAGGGGATTAAGAACCAGAGAGTTCTCCTCCGACCATGCAACCACTCTCTGTAAATCCTCATTGATTTTCTGCACAGCCAATGATGTTTCCTCAGCCTTGAAAGAGATGTACAATTGTATATCATCAGCGTACATATGAAAAAGACAGTTTCTAAAGGACTTTGTGATATCTGCACTGTATAGGATGTACAACAAAGGCCCCAAAATCGATCCCTGAGGGACACCCCTTGTCATGCGAAGGGAGGTAGATGACACCCTCAACCCGTCCTCTCTATGCAGTTCTACAAATTGAGATCGATCTGATAGGTAGCTTCTGAACCAATCTACTGCATCTTGGTTGAAGCCGTAGAAAGCCAACTTGGATAGCAATAGAGTGGTGTTAATTGCGACAAAAGCGCGGGAAAAATCAAGCAGTGCCAGGATTGTTCCCACCGCGTGTATCGCGTATCGCGTGCTTTAAGAATATTCCCTACAACATCAGCCAGAGCCGTTGCAGTACTCCTACCCTGTCTGAACCCTGATTGCAGGTCTGGAAGAATTTGATTTGCCTCAAGAAAAAATAATTACTTGACAGTAGACTACCCGTTCTAGAATCTTGGAGAGGCTAGGCAGAATACTGATAGGTCTCAAGTCCCTAGTACTGACGGGATCATTGTTTTTGGATATAGGTCGGACAATAGCGCATCGCCAGAGTTCTGGGAATGTACGCGTGGTAATAGAGCAATTAATAATATCAGTAATAGCTTGCAAGGTACTGGGCAGAGTAAGGGATATCATGTCAAGGCTAATACCATCAACACCCTGTGCGTTAGACCCCAGGCTCTTAATTATCTTAAGGACAGCTTCGGCATTGGTTGTTGTGAGTGAGAATGTGGCATCACTGAACCTGTGTGTCTCGAAAAAGGACTGCTGTGAAACATTGAGATGACCATTGCCCGGCACATCTAGGAACGCAGCATTAATTTCATCAGGATTGTTGAAATGTCCTGGTAGCAATCTTTGCGTATGATCGGGCAGCACATCAGACTTCAAGTTACGTCACAACAATTTCGGGTCCTTCATGTGGTCGTTGATGCTCTTTGCAAAATATGATTTCTTCTTGCCCGCCAGAGTTATGGCTCTGGCGGGCAAGAAGAAATCATCGGCTTGATGCTTAAGTTGAAGATAATATTCTTTATGCCCCGGTAACTTGGATTTTTGAAAGCGGTCTCTAGCCTCATCCCTCATTTTAGTGATTAGCCTAACATTGTCAGCTATCCATGGAGTGGGGCGGGTTTTGAAATTTACACTTTTAAGAGGAGCATAGAGATCGAATAGCTGGTTCACAAAGAAGGTAAATGTTTGTACCCTATCATTGACATCACCCATGTCACTAACCGATGCCCAAGGTAAATTCCCCAAATCCGTTATGAAGTAGTTCTGCAGTATGTCTTTGAGCGGACGGTACACAACTGATCTGCGTTTGGACTTGGGCTTTTTAAAAATTATCTCGCATGTAATGAACGAGTGATGGCCAAGCTCACTGATATGATTCACACTGACATTTCGAGTAGGAGCATCAATAAGCGAACCACTGTCACCTACGAAGTGTGTGGGTGTCTGTACTAGCTGTTGAACATTGAAACAACTAAAAAACTCCGCAAGCACTTTTGTTTTAGAACCATCAACATCCAACATATTAACGTTAAAGTCCCCTAACAGAATTAAATTATCATAGGGTGCTAATCCACTAATGCTATCGGTCAAGGCATCTAGAAAAGAACGTAACTCCAGCCATGGCGGACGATAGGTGGTGCCAATGAGTAGTTTTTTTTTATTAATATTGAGGTTCAGCCAGAGTTGCGAAAACGCAACCCCCCGCCCCACCCACCACGGACAGTTGTGGGACGCGGTATGTGTTTAAGTTTATACCCGGGCACACTAGGCGCGCGGTTCTCTTCAACCTTGCGCAACCAAGTTTCGTTGATGGCCATTATATCCACTGCATAGTTGCTCATGGCTATCAGAAATTCATCCTGATTAGTCCCCAATGAGCCAGTATTTAGCAAACCAAACTTAATACATTTAGATGGAGTCATTTGTGTTTTTGTATTTTGTTTTAATTAAAATCATCTTTCTGTATATAATGTAAGTATGTATGTATATGTATTGTTGATGTGATGTTTTATTAGTGTGTATGAAGGTGTAGTGTAATAGTAGAGTAATAGAATATTTGTAAATAGCTTTTGTACATAATGTATATAATATTTTTTGTAAAATATTAATGTTATATTTAAAGTAATCATGTAAAATAATTATATAAATGTGCACCCCTTGTGACTCACCATACGCGCCAGCCAGATTGTAAACCCCCAAATGTAAATGATTGAGACACATATTCCCCCGCTTATGAATGCCAAACAAATGTACACACGCTGGCAACAATAAATTTAAAATATAATTAAGCTGTTTGATTGACAGGTCCAAAAATCCTATCGATGTCCTCGTCGGTGCGGATTCTATGCGTGGAGTCGCCTGGGCCCTTCCAAGCCAGTATGCGCCCTCGCTTGGTCCAAACAAATCTCCAATTGGAGACGCTAGCGGCATCTCGCGCCATCCGAAACAACCGACGATTGGTCTTTGTGAGGCGTTCGTTAAGGAAGAAGCGCTGCGGCGGGCCAGACATGTCGAGGTCAGCGGTCGTCGCACCACGGCGAACGCGCGCGCACGCCAGCAGTTCGTCGCGCAGGTCGCGTCGCGCCAGGCGCACAACAATGGCGCGCGGCCGCGTCACTACCGGACCGGCAGAGCTTGTGGCGTTGAGCTGCCTACCTCCCACTCGCTCGCCCAGCTCAATTCCCAACTTGAGGCCTATGACCTTGGTGATGTGAACCGGGTTATCAGCTGTACCTTCAGGGATATTAGTGATCTCAATACCATTCCCCAGAAGGTCCTGATCCCAGTCGTTCAGTTCCCTCCTTAACTCTTCCACGATCCCCTCCACCGATGATTGTGTAGTAGTCGCTCGCTGCTGTTCAAGTGCATTTATTCTGGCATCCAGGCCGTCAATACGGGTATTGCAGGTATTCGTAGTCAGCTTTATGTCCATGATCTCTGCTAACATTGTCTTGCGGAACTCTAAAATCTCTGCGCGCATCGCCCTCAACTCCTCCATGAGTAAATTCAAGTCGGAGCCGGAAATAGGTGCGATTTCCCGTGCCTTAATCTCTCCTGCATCAGTAAGATCCGGAGCAGGTGCAAACGACAGGTGCGCAGATGGTTGGTCGCAGATCTCTGGTAAAGGACTAGAGCAGCTAACAATCGTGTTATTAGGTGACGTCGGCCCCACGTCCGTATGTCCTATAGGGCTGCTACTAGCACGAGGGGCAGGCTTTCCACATGACCTGTGACCGGAGTTTCTGCCCTATTGTCCCTGACGAGGTTTTTTTTACATTCTGGGCAGCGCCAGCCTGCAGGGATAACGGCTTTAGGTCCAGCACCTATACATCCTTGGTGGTAAACATTTTTACATTTACCACACCTAGCTCCCTCTGCCGGCACCATGAAGCGACCACAGCCGTTGCAATTTACTCCGGGCATAGTGGTAGGGAAATAATTAAAATTTGCGTCTGAGGTGATTCGACTATCGCACACTACATGACGCTGTTTTTTTTTTTTCTTAGGGTTTTGGCAATCTGTTGACTTGCGCAACAATTACTGCCAGTGTCGCGTAGTGACCACACATGGGTATTCTGCGGGCTTAAAACTTTTAAGTTTTTTCAGGTGTTATTTTGCTGCCTGTAACAACACAAAATATGAGTTAGTAGATACATACTTATCATGGAGATTATTTCCAACAATAGACTAAATATAATGTTTACAATTTTATATTGTTAGTATGGATAAATTTAATAAAAGCACATATAATTTGGGGATTTGGGAAAAAGGAAAGGAGGTGGCGGACATTAACTGGATTTTGGATCTTAAGCTTGCTTATGACTTGATCCATATCGTAAGCTTTGTTCCGGGGGCAGTTGAGGAAAATGTGGTCCAAAGTACCCTCCTCTAGACCACACTCACACAGAGGATTATTAAGGACTCGCATTTTGTGTAGGAAAACTGGAGTGCAGCAATGACCAATGCGGATACGGCATATTACTGACGTAACCCGCTTTGGAACCTTTTTGAACTTGTGAAACCAAGGTTTGGAGGGGATAGAGGGCTGAATTGCTGCAAGTGCTCCAACCTTGGTCTTACTGGTAACATCCCAGTAAAATTGCCAGGCTTTGAAGAGGTCAGCTTTCGCCTTATGGATCAAGTCATAGGTTTCTATGCGGAATATGTCGTGTCTGCTAAACTGCTGGAGATAGCCGCCTTGGCAGCTGAGTCTGCGCACTCATTTTCCGTGATGCCCATATGGCCTGTACCCCTAGCACGAACATTTGTAAGTTTCGTATCGTTAACGTATCGAGTTGACGATACGATAACGGAACACAACTAAAGCAGGAAGCACGAAACACTATCGTAATCGTATCGAGACCTCGATACGCTTACGATAGTGACGTTATACTTACGTAAGTAAGGAGGGACAACATTGAACGAAGGATCGTAGAATTGATTGAACGTTTCGTTCAAAAACTATGACGTATTTTGTTCGTAATGATTTCACTGCCTTTAAAACTTTAAAACTATTTAAATATTAATGCTAGACATGACGAACGACATGACATTTTGTGCCGCGAAGCTCATTCAAGGACAACTTTGTTTTGAAGTTAAAAGTCGTATTACTTTACATCTAAAAGTGTTAACTGGTTTACAATCGCAGTTACAAAACCACTGAAGTTTAGAAAATGAGAACCAGCCACCCACAATACACAATTATGGTGGAATTCATGGAAAAGTAAGTAAATTTCATTTAATATGTTATTGTAAACATACCAGTTGATAAATGATATTTTAATGGCAAATGATCGGTTAATGGTAGAATAATAGAGGATTGTATATGAAACTATTGATTTATTGATTTTCGTAATTCAGATCAGCTGACAGTCTAAGATATAAAGCAACCAAGTTAGGAGGAATACAACAGCGCCATCTAGTGGCGACTCGGACTATTAAAATATAGCTACTTAAACTGTTTGGTTTATAACATATATCTTAACACCTACTCTTAAACTAAACAGTTTTTAAACCAAGATTAGAATCACAGTTACAATGCTTGTCTTTACATAAAGATTTTGTTAAAACATCTGCAGGCATACATTCAGTTGGCATATACTCTAACTTAACAATTTTACAATTTGTGACTTCTCTTATGAAATGATGCCTAATATCAATGTGTTTGCTTCTACTATGATGTATTTGACTATTACACAATTTCTGGGCAGATTGACTATCATTATACAAAGTTACAGTTAGCCATTTACCTAAGCATTCATACAAAAAACTACCAATAAATTTGGCTTCTTTCGCTCCCTCTGATAAAGCCATGTATTCTGCTTCCGTGCTTGAAAGAGCGACTGTATTTTGCTTTTTGCTTTCCCATGATACTGCTGATTTATCAATCTTGAATACATAGCCTGTATATGAACGACGATCCAATTGATTAGATGCCCAATATGCGTCTATATAACCAGAGACAGTGAATGTAGACTTCTCGTAAACAATATTGTAGTCTACAGTTATTTTCAAATACCTAAGAACTCGTTTTGCAGCTTTCCAGTGTGTTTCAGAATAGCAATTATTAAACTGACTTAGTAGACTTGCTGCATAAGCAATATCAGGTCTGGTACATACTGCTATGTACATGATGCATCCTATAAGGCTTCGGTATCTCGACTGAGGTTCACATTCTTCTCCTTTTTTCTAATTTTATACCATTTTCTAAAGGTGTACTTACTGGTTTGCATTCTGTCATATTGAACTGTTCTAAAACTCTCTGTATATATTTTTTTTGATCAAGAATAATTTTGTTCTGTTCTTGTCTTAAACGCATGCCCAATATATGTTTAGCTTTACCAAGATCTTTCATTTCAAATTTTTTCATCAAATCCTCTTTAAGTTTCCTTCTTTCAGGCGTATTTTTACTAAAAATTAAAATATCATCTACGTAGATCGCCAGTATAATTAGGTCTCCTGTTTTACCAGATTTCATGTAGACACAGGGCTCACCGAGTGATTTTCTGAACTGTAGATCAGTCAAAGTTTTATCTATCTTATCATACCAAGCTTTTGAGGCTTGTTTCAAACCATATATTGCTTTGTTTTATTTAAATACATAATTTTCTTTTCCTCTGATTTTAAACCCATCTGGCTGCTCCATGAAGACAGTTTCTTCAAGGTCTCCATTTAGAAATGCAGTCTTGACATCCATATGTTCAACATCCATATCAAAATTCACTGCCAAGGCCAGTAATGTACGTATTGTAGAATACCTCACTACTGGTGAGTATGTTTCCTTATAGTCTACTCCATATGTTTGGGTGAATCCCTTTGCAACAAGACGAGCTTTAACGTAGTAATTCTCCTTCTGTACCATACTTTTTCTTAAGAACCCATTTACATTTTACAGCTTTCTTCCCCATTGGTAGCTCTGTTAAATTCCATGCTTTGTTGTTTTCAAACGACATATATTCATCTATGATGGCCGTCTTCCAGTGTTCCTTTCAGGACCAGACAGCGCTTCTTGTATGGACTGTGGTTCCTCATTGTGATTTGTTGCAGTCATCGCTATTGCAGCAGCAATATTTTCACGGGTTCTTCATATTCCTCAGACGACGAACCACCATCTGGAGTCATATCAGGATTCCATGTAATATCAGTTGGATCATGATCACAAATATCACTAGAATTTAAACTGGAGTCTGATATGTCTATAGTGGGAATCTCATCACTATCATTAGAATATTTCATTGCAATATCCAACAAAATTGTATTTCTTGCTTTTGGCATCTAGTTCTTTTCGCCTTTCATTAGGCACTAATGCATGAGCTGTACAGCCAAAAACTCTTAAGTTTGATAAATCAACTCTTTTACCTGTCCATTTTTCCTCTGGTGTGCTATCTCTGACTGCCTTGCTTGGTGACTTATTTTTAATAAAGATGGCCGTGTTCACTGATTCTGCCTAGTATCTCTTCTCTATTCCAGCATCTTGTAGCATGCATCTTGCAGCTTCCATAATGGTGCGATTGGCCCTCTCCGCTACTCCATTTTGCTGTGGAGAGTAGGGCACAGTCGTTTGGTGCTCGATCCCATGCTCTTTCAGGAACGTCTCTCTTAAGTAACTCCATACTCCTTCGGTTCAAGTGTCCGAGTCGACGATGCCACATTTCTTGAGATGTGCTCGCTGCACACAGGTAATCGGCTTCAGCCTGTTGACCCTCAGCAGTCGACGGAGTCTCTATTATCCGCAGACCTTCAGCCGTTGATTGACAGGTCACTTCTCGTTCGCTCGTGACTGTCTCTTTCTTAGGGAAAGACTCTATCTTCTCTAATAGTTGACAATCACTCGTTGGTTGAGTTATCGAAGCCAGCACGCTTCCATCCGAAGACTCGCTGTTAGTGTTTAACTGATAAACACCATTTATCTTCTTAGCACTTGCAATGACCGTCTCACCATAATATATACTGCATTCTTTTTCATTGAATTGCACTTGTAGTCCCTTCGCTGTCAACTTACTGACAGAAAGCAGGTTTGTTGATAAACCCGGCACAAAAATAACCTCACTTATTGTTGTAGTCTGTTGCTGTCCTTTTAGCACCAACTCAACATTACCATGACCATTTGTACACATTTTTTGATTGTTCGCTGCTGTCACTAACCGTGGAGTGTCCACAACATAATTCTTTAACAAGTTCTTGTTGTTTGTCATATGACAAGTAGCACCAGAATCAACATACCACGCATTACAGTAAATCTCGTAATCGTAAATTTTCTTGTAATAATTTACTTCTTACGGTTTCACTGCACAGTTTAATGTTCGAATTCTCTAACGCCATGATGAGTGGGTCATAGTCTGGCGGTAATCCACTCAACATCAACACTGATAGAAAATCATCATCTAATGGAGCGTTTATGTCTCGTAATTGTTGATCTAGATCGGTGATCTTCAAGAGGTACGCTTCCATATCACTGAACTGTTCTAATTTTAATCCAAACAACGAACGCAGCAGTCCAAAACGTCTACACAATCCTCTGTCTTCGTAAGCCGTTTTTAGGTTGGTCCATGCTTCATACCCGGTAGTTGCATTCCGTACATGCGAAAATGACGCAGGCAGCACCATCAAACATATCTTTGTTGTTTTGTTGTTTACGTGCGTCGTTGACCTTGGGTTGACCTGGCGTTGATTCCTCGATACAGTCCCATAAGTCCTCATGTATTAATTACATACGCATCAAAAATTTTCAATTTCCGTAGTTAGAAATCCCGCTGAGCTTCTCAAAATTGATGGAAATTCCAGAACTCTTTGCAGTAGATACGGCACTCGCGCCGGCTCGGCCGGCGCCGACATCATCACCAACCGGCATGACGAATTTGTGTTTTTTTATCGAAATAATTACGTATTCGATATTATTACGTATCCTGGGCCCATAACCTAATGGTAGAATAATAGAGGATTGTATATGAAACTATTGATTTATTGATTAACGTAATACAGATCAGCCTAGGATATAAAGCAACCAAGTTAGGAGGAATACAACAGCGCCACCTAGTGGCAACTCGGACTATTAAAATATAGCTACTTAAACTGTTTGGTTTATAACATATATCTTAAGAGAAAATTTGAATATACAGGGTTATTGGTAAAACATTAACAACCTCTCAGGACTATATTACTAACATCATGAACAACAACTTTTGTTCTATGACTTTTTATGAAACAAAATACATTCATGAAAAACAAAGCTTCAATATTTCGTTGTCTTATCTAACACGTTTCTATTGGTTGGATAATTTTATTAGTTAATATTAGTTAATAATAATTTTAAGTTGATTTACCACTCTATGTTATCTGTGCTATCTGTAACATTACTCTATGACATTATTGTATCTGTGTCATTTTTCATTATTGAAAAAAGAGCCAACGTTTTTGTGCAACAGAAAATCTCTTTTTCTTTGAAGAATCCTATAAACCTAATAGGTTATGGGCCCAGGAAATCTCTAGAAATTGAAGATCAAAATAGAAAACAAAAACATTTCGAAGTAATACGTCGTAATACCTCATCACGAATATTGGAAAAGTATATAAAAAATATATAATAAGAATCATTCTTTCTATTGCAGCTAAATACAACTATGAGATCCAACAATTTGATGTCAAAACAGCTTTCCTAAATGGTGATCTGGATGAGGACATATACCTGGAGGTGCCTGAAGGAGTGTAAGTGAGTAAAGATTGTATATTAAAATTGAATAAAGCCTTATACGGCTTGAAACAAGCCTCCAGATGTTGGAATAAGAAATTTACAAATTTTCTTAAAGAATATGGTTTTGTACAATCGCAAGCAGATAATTGTATTTATATAGGAGATTTTAAAGGTGTTAAGATTTACCTTTTAATTTTTGTAGATGACTGTCTTGTGGTTTCCCCAAATAAGGATTTAATTAAAGAAATTATAATGTATCTAAAACAAACTTTCAAAATTAAAGAATTGAATTTGACTTACTTTGTGGGAATGCAAATTAAAAAGGAGGATAATTACATTGTTATTCATCAAAGAGAATATATAGAGCAAATCATTAAAAAATTTAATATGAGTGATTCAAATCCTGTAAAAACTCCATCTGATGTAAATGTAATAATCTCAAAGAATTTAGATGACGAAATTGTAAACTTTCCATATAGAGAATTAATAGGGTCACTGTTATTTTTATGTTCAGTCTCACGGCCAGATATTAACTTTATAGTCAACTTATTGAGTAGATATGTAAACTGTCCGAAACAACAACATGTTAACGCTGCTAAGCGAATAATTAGGTATTTGATTGCTACAAAGGATTTATGTATTGTTTATAGTGAGAGCAGCAGTCTTGTAGGATATTCCGATGCAGATTATGCTAGTGATATAGACACAAGAAGGTCTACTACTGGATATATATTTTTATTAAATGGAGGACCAATCACATGGTCCAGTCAGAAACAGAAGACTATTGCTCTCTCTACAACTGAAGCAGAGTTTGTAGCTGCAAGCGAGTCTGCTAAGGAAATTACATGGTTGAGACAATTGTTATTAGACTTAGGTGAACAGTATGATTCTGTTCTGTTATATGTGGACAACCAAAGTGCAATAAGTTTGATTAATAATCCTATCTTTCATAAGAGAACTAAGCATATAGATATTAAATATAACTTCATAAGAGAAAAGGTTGAGGAGGGCATAATAAAAATTGAATATATTTACAGTTCCAATCAGTTAGCAGATATTTTGACTAAGTCTTTGCCAGCTCAAACATTTATATTTCTCAGAGATCATTTGTTGTCTAAATTTGAAGAAGATACAGGGTGTGGAAAATAAAATTATAGAGGGGGTATTGGTTGGATAATTTTATTAGTTAATATTAGTTAATAATAATGTTAAGTTGATTTACCACTCTATGTTATCTGTGCTATCTGTAACATTACTCTATGACATTATTGTATCTGTGTCATTTTTCATTATTGAAAAAAGAGCCAACGTTTTTGTGCAACAGAAAATCTCTTTTTCTTTGAAGAATCCTATAAACCTAATAGTTTCAACTCTGTATTTTATTGTAGGTACCACAACACCACTCGTAGGTAGTAATAATTCTAACTAGCTACGCTACGATTTCCCGCCTTTTTACGTAAAAGCCAAATTATAGAAGTCTTAATATCAAATTATGTTATCTGTTAACTTTCATTTGTGTTGTTATCTGTGACAGCTTAGTGGTACAAGTTTTTTCAAATAAAAGATTATCTATGGTTCAGCACTACAATCAAGTTGTTTCAATTAGAGGTTATGGGCCCAGAAAAATTGTAAAAAAGTAGATTTTAACAAGAATTTCGTGACGATACGAGTGTTAAAAGTCGTTAAAAGTTCATTGGCGGGAAGAAAAATAAAATGGCGCCAAGAAAAAATGTTAATGTTGGTAGCACTGCCGATCCGTCAAAGACAAACGTCAAAACAGTAACATGTTACCGATGTAAACAGAAAGGCCATTATCGTAACCAATGTACAAATAACGAAAATATCAATACGAATTGCAAAGAAAAACCCCGTATGCATTCTAATGCGTTTAGCGCAGTGTTCCTGAGCGGTAATTTTAACAAAAATTCATGGTACATAGACTCGGGAGCTAGTGTTCATCTCACGGCAAATGAAAGTTGGCTAATGAATGCGTCTTACGAACAGCAGAAGGAAATTATCGTTGCGAACAGTGAAAAGTTGTCAGTTTTGTGTTCTGGCGATGTTAAGATTACGACTACAACTTTTGATATTGACTACGACATAATGGTGGAAGATGTTTATTGCGTCCCAAGTTTGGCAACTAACTTACTATCAGTCAGCCAACTCATAAGCAAAGGAAACAGAGTAACATTCTCTGATAGTAGTTGCTCAATTTATAACAAAAATAATGAGTTAGTAGCTACAGCATTATCAGAAAATGGAGTGTACAAAGTAAATTTGCTAAACCAGGAGCATTTAGCTGCATCAGTTGTGTCCGGTATAACATGGCATCGCAGATTAGGACACCTTAATAAAGATTACCTGAATCAGATGAAGACTGCAGTACAAGGTATGAATTTTGATGATAAAGTGGATGTTGGCAAATCTTCATGTGCCACATGTTGTGAAGGAAAACAGTGCCGTTTACCCTTCAAGAGTGCCAGCCAGAGAAGTAGTAACCTACTAGATATTGTTCACACAGATATCTGTGGACCCATGGAACATGTATCCATAGGTGGATCAAGATACTTCTTGTTGTTTGTCGATGATTGTAGTCGAATGGTGTTTGTTTATTTTCTGAAACACAAGAATGAGGCTCTGAAGCGGTTCAAGGAATTCAAAGCCCAAGTGGAAAATCAAACTAAGAAGACAATCAAAGTATTAAGAAGTGACAATGGGCTAGAGTACTGTAATAAAGAGTTTGACAACTACTTAAAAGGAGCTGGTGTGATACATCAAAAGACTAACCCCTACACTCCACAGCAGAATGGTTTGTGCGAAAGGTTCAATCGAACGATTGTGGAAAAGGCAAGATGCCTACTCTTTGATGCCAACCTAGGAAAAGAATTCTGGGCTGAGGCCACCAGCACTGCAGTGTATCTACAGAATCGAAGCGTGGCTTCAGCATTGGGGAATATTACACCATATGAGATATGGACTGGCTGTAAACCCGATATAAGTCACATCAGAATCTTCGGTAGTACTGCAATGGTCCATGTAGCTAAAGAGAAGCGCAAAAGTGGGACAAGAAATCACAAAGATGTATTCTCATTGGGTTTCCAGATGACATAAAGGGATACCGTCTATACAATCCAGAAACTAAGACAATATTGACTAGTAGAGATGTGATCATAGTTGAGCAGGAATCAAAATCTGAATGTCAGATAGAAGTTTCATCACAGAGTTTTGATTCAGTGGGGGAAGAAGAAGTTAAGATGGATGAAGCAAACTTGGAATCTGACGGCACAAGTAGCTCGGAGGACACATTTCTGGATGTGAATGATGAGACATATCAACCTAGTGAATCTGAACCTGAAGATGTGCCAGAGATCAGATCTCAAAGACCTACACGAGTGAGGAAACAACCAGACAGGTTTTATATTTCAAATTTGTGCTGGAGAGAATACTTATGATGATGTGACTGGTTTGTCTCTTCAAGACGCTCTAGCTGGATCTGAAAAAGAACAATGGAGAATGGCAATGGCTGAAGAGTTAGAGAGTTTCAAAGAAAATGAAGCTTGGGAGTTGAGTAATCCTCCTCAAGATGGCAGAGTTGTACAGTGTAAGTGGGTGCTGCGTAAAAAATACGACAGTGACAATAGTGTTCGGTTTCGTGCACGTTTAGTGGCAAAAGGTTTTTCGCAAGTGCAAGGTGTGGACTATACAGACACTTTTTCCCCTGTAGTAAGACATACTACATTGCGGCTTTTGTTTGCTCTATCTGTTCAACTTAATCTTGATATAATCACACATCTTGATGTGACAACTGCTTTCTTGTATGAAACTCTCGAAGAAGATATTTATATACAAATACCTGAAGGATTTTCTGAGAGAGTACAAAAAGGTCAAGTTCTAAAATTAAAAAAATCTATGTATGGTTTAAAACAGTCTTCGAGAGTGTGGTACAAGAGGGTAGAGGAATGTTTGTTAAAAATTGGCTATGTTAAGTCTAAGATAGAACCATGTATGTTTTTGAAAACAAAGGATAAGTTGAAAACTATTGTTACCCTTTATGTAGACGATTTTTTTATTTTTTCTAATGATAGCAAAGAAACCAAGCACTTAAAGGATGTTTTATCTAATAATTTCAAAATTAAAGATTTGGGCGAAATTAAGAAGTGTCTTGGAGTAAATGTCAAAATAAATAAATCTGAGAAAACAATATCAATAAGTCAAGAAGATTATATTGATCAGCTGTTACTTAAATTTAATATGAATCTATGTAAACCTATTGATACTCCCATGGAGACTAAGTTGCATGTGTCTAAAGATAAGAATAATGTAGATGAAGTGTTTCCTTATCAGCAAATGATAGGTTCCTTAATGTATTTGGCAGTTCTTACCAGACCTGATATAGCGTTTTCAGTGGGCTTCTTGAGTCAATTTAATAATTCCTATACCAAACAGCATTGCTCATATGTCAAACGCATATTGCGATATTTAAAAAAAACCAAACATCATGGCTTAAAATTTTCTGCCGATGGGAACGCGGTCATTGAAGGGTTTGTGGATGCTGATTGGGGTGGGAACACCATTGACAGGAGGTCCTACACAGGTTTCTGTTTCACTTTGTCAGGTTGCGTAATTTCATGGGAGACAAAGAAACAGAAGACTGTGGCTCTGTCCAGCAGTGAAGCAGAGTATATGGCTTTGACTGAAGCCTGTAAAGAATCCCTGTATCTAAGAAACTTACAGTTTGAAGTCACTAACAAAAAATACACTATTAAGTTATATAATGATAACCAGAGTGCTTTAAAGTTAACTGTTAATCCAATTTTCCATAAAAGAACCAAGCACATTGATATACGTTATCATTTTTGTAGAGACTGTGTAAGTAATAATATTGTAAATGTTAAATACTTACCATCAGCTGAGATGCCAGCTGACTTGCTTACAAAGAGCTTATGCTCTAATAAGCATTATTACTTACTTGATAAGTTAGGGGTTCAACATATTCTTTAAAATTTTTTTATTATATGTATTGTTACACGTTTTTTTTTATTAGCTTCACTTGTATGTTTGTAACCGACTTCTTTGGGCGCGGTTTTGACCCACTTTAAATTAAATGTTAACAGCATAACATTGTTAGATATAGTGGGGGTGTAGAAGTCTTAATATCAAATTATGTTATCTGTTAACTTTCATTTGTGTTGTTATCTGTGACAGCTTAGTGGTACAAGTTTTTTCAAATAAAAGATTATCTATGGTTCAGCACTACAATCAAGTTGTTTCAATTAGAGGTACAATCGGACTTTTGTTACATGGGAATGACCTTGATCTTTCACACAGTACCTACGTACTAACACCTTAATAAAAACAAACTATCAACTAGGTACCGTATGTGACGTATTTTTCTTGTAAAATTGTAACTGGTTATCACTTGATAAAAGTAATTGTTTGTAGGTACCGAATACTGAATCCACTCTCCCTTCATACTTATCCAGGCTTAGGACTGGCTACATTAAAAAATAAAATAAGAACAAATTCTATGTAGGTACTTAAATTACATATGCAATGTGACGAAAGTCATGTTGAACATTCTTCAACTTAAAACTGGTACTATTCATCCATTTTTATTTTTAAATGTAGGCGTATTTAAAAAGTGGAATCAGCATATTTACAGTAATTGATTTAATGATAATTAGATATTTCAAATGAATATTTACGAATTATTATTACCTCTCAATTTCAAGTCTCGCGGGTGTCGGTGAGTATCGCGCACATAACGTTCAAAATAGTCACCTTCACAACCAACACATAGTCCACACCTAAAAATAACCTGTTCATTTACTCGCGATAACACTTCAGAGTTCATTTTAATTTGATTAAACGCCCAAATATTTTTTTCTATTAACATATCACGGCTTGTGATTGCACGACCTGTGTACACTAGCGTCTTAACATGTCCCCACACATAAAAGTCTAAAGGAGTAATATCTGGTGACCTCGGAGGCCAAGCGCGGGGCCCGCCACGTCCTATCCATCGACCAGGATACATCCTGTTTAATAGGTCTCTGACTCGGTGAGCATAGTGCGCAGGTGCCCCGTCTTGTTGAAAGTACATACCACGTAAATCGGCGAGTGGTATGTCTTCTTCTTATACCGGTAGTGTTTCAGTAAGAAATTGTTCGTAAGTTTCACTGTTAAGTCTATCCAAAAAGATAGGGCCCAGTAATGTGGAATTCACGATTCCCGCCCATACATTCACACTAAACCGGTGTTGATAATTATGAGGTCT
The DNA here is from genome assembly GCF_003590095.1 of Trichoplusia ni. NCBI lineage: Eukaryota > Metazoa > Arthropoda > Insecta > Lepidoptera > Noctuidae > Trichoplusia > Trichoplusia ni. Next base: position 35,176 of record NW_020800123.1, read on the forward strand.
CGGTTCGTGCGGGTTTTCGTTACACCATAAATGTTCATTTCTGGTATTAAATAACCCCACTCTGCCAAATGTAGCCTCGTCAGTCCATAATATTGTAGGCCGTTCATTTAAATACCAATTGCAAAAAGCAACTCGTGCGGGTTTGTCCGCTTCAGTGAGCTCCTGCGCACGATGAGGGTGGAAAGGATATTTTCCTTCACCGTGAATGACACTCCACGCGAAGTATTGTGTGACATTAAACCGCCGAGCTGCGTCATTGGTACTTGCTGCTGGATTTAATTCGAAGAATTCCAATATGTCTTCTTCTTCCCGCACTGTGTGCCTCGGTGGACGACCACTATCCCTCAAGGCACTCCGGAATTGCCCGTAATCACGTAACCGCTGTGTGGCAGCTAACATTGTTACTCGGCTAGGTGTAGGCACGTTCGGGAATTGTATCGCATATTGGCGACAGGCTTCCGAAAAATTGTCGTTACACCTAGCGAGTATTCGGACCATTTCAGTGTACTCGACATTAGAATATTGATATTGTTACATCGCGCACTGATAATTACGTCTCACTTTGCACTTAAGAATTTCGCACGAAGGACACTTATGACGCGACGCCGGCGCATCAAAGCGAACACTGACGGCCGCCCGGGCGCATAGAAATGGGTCAAGGTCTAGCATCCCCGCCCCCGTCCCCAGCTCCCTGCCCCTGTCAATTGCACTAGACGCACAGTTTATTTACCTATAACTAGCGATTTTTTGGTGCGTGTGGATTTCGAAACATTTAGAGCGTTCAATTTATAATATTACTATTTTTGTAAGAAAGTCTGGTGAACTAAAATCTGATGAATTATTAAAAGTCATAGAACAAAAGTTGTTGCTTATGATGTTAGAAATATAGTCCTGAGAGGTTGTTAATGTTTTACCAATAACCCTGTATATGTCGGCAAAATCGGTAACGACAGTTCCGGAACGCCAGCGCCATCTAGTTGCGCTCGATGGAGTTAGTGTTGGAATGCACCGGAAGAAGATTGCATGGTGGGGCGAGGCAGCAGTTGAGCGAGCGCTAGCGGTTTGGCTGTCACTTCTTGGTTGGCAATCAGCCGGTGCGGACGACACTAAAACTATCACGTGTTCCTGTAATGTGTAAACCTACCTACCTAGCTACGCTAAGTTTCAATAAAATAACGATTGTGCGAGTTAAACCGTTTTTAATTCTGTGCTAACATTGCCCACGAGAGCCCACGATGAGCGATACTGAACAACCCCCGCCGTCATCAGAAGTGAGATGCATGTTGGCACAGAATGACAACAATGGAGATAATCACTGGCGTGTCATATTTGAGCAACAAAATGCGAACATGCGAGCACTGATCGAAGCCCTGCAAACACCGAAGCCTATGCGGATAGAACTACCCACATTTGATCCTGCAAAAGAAGACACGGACGCAAAGTCATGGTGCGCAACGGCTGACTTATGTTTTTCACAAAACCCTCCGAGTGGTGGTCAACTCGTGCTTGCTGTGAGTAAGGCGCTAAAAGGTGAAGCATCCACGTGGCTATCCCAGATAGCGTACGAGAACATGACATGGTGCGAATTCAAGATTCTTTTTACGTCGCGATTTATTTCGACTGAGACTTTGGGTAGCAGCTCATTAAAATTCATAACGAAAAACCAAGTGAAAAGGAAACGTTACCCGCCTATGCAAGCCGTTTGATAGCTTCTTTAACAAATCGCTGGAAGGATATGAAGAAAGAAGAGATTGCTGTGGCTACTGTGCTCGCTCACATATCACAATTTGATCCGCGAATTCAACGTATGGCGTTTACGACTAACATTGCATCAAGAGAGAAATTGCAACAAGAACTAAACGCGTTCACACAATTGAAACGCAAAATAGGTTGTGACTCATCGAATTCTTACGAGAATAAACGCCTGAAAGTTACGCCACTAAAGTGTTTCAACTGCGGAAAAATGGGCCATAAGCGAGCGGAATGCCGGAGTAAGCCTTTCGACCAGAGGAGACGACCATCAACACCTACGACACCGAGTCAAGTGACGCAGCAGCCAGCATCGAGGCCGTTGGTTTGCTTCAAATGCGGCAAACCGGGCCACATTGCTGTTCGGTGCACAAGAAGAGGCGCGTCGAGCGACGGCAGCGGCGCCGGCGCAGCGCGCGGCGAGCGGCGCGTGGACGTGTGCAGCATTCGAGCTCCGCAGGGTGTATTGCAGCATGAAGGTGAATTGATTTCATTTACTTACGATTCTGGTGCTGAATGCTCGTTAATTAAAGAAAGTTTTGCTGTCAAATTTAGTGGTAAACGCTTTAATAATGTTGTTGCTATGACTGGTATTGGTCAGACACGAGTGTTCAGTACAGAACAGATTTTATGTTGTGTTTGTATTAATGATCACCCTCTCGAAATTTTATTACATGTTTTGCCCGATAATTACTTGCAAACTGACGTTATGATAGGACGAGAGATCTTAAATCAGGGTTTTTCTGTAAACATGACTGCGACTAAGATTTCGTTTGATAAAGTTACCTGTGTAAATTCATGTTATGTGGGTACCTACATATATCTTTTAAGAACAATTATAGGGTAGACCACGGACACCGTGTGATTTAATGACTGCTGCGTCAGTCGAATAAACGAGTTTGTACGTATCGGTTGTTATTTCTTCTTCCACGACCCCTTGGACATAACAGTTGGCGACGAGGACAAAGTACATAAATTACGCGTAAAATAAGATGGCAAAAGTATCCGCTACATTGTCGGTCGGCACGATAACAGTGTTTAGCCATGAGCAGCAAGAATGGCAGTTATATAAAGAAAGGCTCGAACAGTGGTTTCTTGCAAACGAAATTGGGGTAGACGTGGATAAAGCCGGTTGTAAACGTCGAGCAATATTTCTGAGTAACTGCTCGGAATCAAGCTATAAACTAATTCGCGATCTAGCTTTACCGCGGCAAGTCGGTACCTTAAGCTATGCGGAAATAGTTGCATTATTGGATGAACATTTCAATGTGAAAAAATGCTTGTTCGCGGAGAGACATAAATTTCATGGGGCCACGCAACATGTCGGCGAAGGGTTGCCAGAGTGGGCGGCACGAGTACGTGGTTTGGCAGTATACTGTGGGTTCGTGTCAACAAACCTTGACGAGCAGCTTCGCGACCGTTTTGTGCTGGGCATGGCACCTGGACCAGAGAGAGATAAACTCTTCACCAAGGCGATGTCCGAGCTGACCCTGAGCAAGGCCTTGGAAATAGCTGAAGGCATACGCAGTGCTCGTATGGGAGCACAAGAAGCAAATCGGCAAGTGGACGCGGGTACGCAACTTCAAGTGATGAAGTTGGACACGCAGCATAGCGCAGCACGCGGACGCAGCGCGCAATCGCGCAGGATGTTAACCACAGCTTGCGGCGAGCGAGCTCGAGACAGCTACGGCAACGGCGGCGGCAGCGTCGGCGGCGAATGTACGGCCTGCGGCTACGCAGGTCATCAGGCATCGAGCTGCCGTTTTGTGCGTTATAAGTGCAAAAAGTGTGGCGTTCAAGGACATCTAAAGCGATTGTGTAAACAAACTTTTAATAAGCAACACTATGTCGAGTGCTGTGGGGATGCTGGTGATGACGGTAAGCACATGTGCTATAATATTCGCACCGTACGCGGCGAGCCGATGCGGGAGTCTGTTTGTGTCAATGGGATCCAGCTAACTTTTGAAATAGACACTGGTTCACCAGTTACCGTTATTTCTGAGCAAACTTATAATAAATACTTTTTTAACATAACATTAGAAGTCAGTGATGTTATTTTGCATAGTTATAACGGTGATAAGTTGTCTATTCTGGGTAAAATAAACCTACTGTTTACATATAACAATAAAGCATTCACAATAGGAGTTTATGTTGTACGGAATGGAGGCCCCCCTTTATTAGGCAGAGATTTCTTTTCGCGCTTCAACTTGCAAATATGTTCGTTAAATAACTGTAATGATTTTGTAAAAAATATTGCTTCAAAATACACACAACTATTTGGAAATAAATTAGGTTGTTTTAAAGGCGTAAAGGTAGACTTAGCATTAAAGTCAGACGCAAAACCGATTTTTTTTAAAGCCAGACCTTTACCATTTGCGCTTCGAGAAAGGGTAGAAAAAGAATTGAACCGTCTTGTAGATTTAGGAGTGTTAGTACCTGTAAAATACGCAGAGTATGCGAGTCCCGTTGTGCCTGTTTTAAAGCGAGATGGTTCGTTACGTTTGTGTGCCGATTACTCCGTGACAATTAATAAACAGTTACTTGTGGATAAGTACCCTTTACCTAGGTATGACGAGCTGTTTTCAAAACTGCACGGCGGCAAGTATTATTGTAAATTAGACCTTTCGCATGCCTATAATCAATTATGCCTTAATGAGAAGTCACAAATGCTGACCTGTATAAACACACACAAAGGTTTATATAAGTTTACTCGCTTAGTGTTCGGACTAGCGAGTGCCCCCGCCATTTTTCAGCGGAACATGGAGGCGCTTCTATCAGGGTTAGATGGTACTCTTTTATTTTTAGATGACATTTTGATTAGCGGAGTAGACAAAGATCAGATGATGAGCAGGTTGAATGAAGTTTTCCGTAGGTTGCTAGAAGCGGGCTTAGTTTTAAACCTAGAAAAATGTACCTTCTTTCAAGAATCTGTTTCCTATCTAGGGTTTGTCATTGACCGTAATGGATTGCATAAATCTCCAGAAAAAATTAAAGCTATTACGCAAAGTCGAGTTCCTAGTAATATTACAGAACTAAAATCATTTTTAGGAATGGTAAACTATTATCGGAATTTTATTAAAAACGCTTCATCGATTTTAAGTCCCCTGCATGACTTACTTAAAAGAAATGAGCCCTGGGCATGGACTAAGAAACATGATGAAGCAGTGTCAACAATTAAACGCGAGTTAGTTTCTGAGACTACATTAGCGCATTTTAATCCAGAGGCATTGTTAATTGTAACTGTCGACGCGTCACCGACCGGTTTAGGCGCCGTGTTATCACAGGTCGAAGGCGGTATAGAAAAACCTATCTCGTATGTTTCTCGTTCACTGAATGCAGCCGAAAAACGCTACAGCCAAATACAAAAAGAGGCTACCGCTATAATTTTTGGTATAAGAAAATTTCACCAATATCTGTATGGTCGACCCCAACCTTTTATTTTGAGAACTGACCATAAACCCTTGGTTACAATTTTTAATCCAGACAAGGGCATTCCCGAGATATCAGCAAATCGTTTACAGCGATATGCTATTTTCCTATCCGCATACAATTATAAAATTGAATATGTAAGCAGTGTACATAATTGTGCGGATTTCTTAAGTCGATCGATAACGGACGATTTAACAATAACCGCCACGCACTCGGCGCATGATGAGTCATTAGTAGATAAATCCAGTTACGTGTATTTTGTTTACGAAGAAGAAAGATTTTTGTCAATGATGGATATTAAGAACGCGATTGAGCTAGATAAGGTAATAACAGCCGTCATCGGCTACTTGTCAAATGGTTGGCCTAATAAAATTAATGAACCAATAATTAAGGTTTATTACAGCCACCGGTTAGAGTTGTCTGTAGAAAACGGTTGTCTTATGAGGGGCCACAGATTAGTAATTCCAAATAGTTTGCGATATAAAGTATTGAAAGAGTTACATACAGGTCACTTAGGAATCACAAAAATGAAAGAAGAAGCACGCAATAGATTTTGGTGGCCGGGTATGTCTGTAGCTATAGAACAGTACGTCGGCTCATGCGCCGCGTGTAGATCGCAGCGCGCCGCGCCCCCGCGTACCCCTCTCACACCATGGCCGTTCCCTACCCAGCCGTGGCATCGCGTACACTTAGATTTTCTAGGGCCGATCAGCGGTAAAACATTTTTAATTATAGTAGATGCGTATTCGAAATGGGTGGAATGTTTTGATGTTTCAACGGGTTTCTCTTCGCGAGTAGTGATAGAAAAACTATGCGAAGTAATGTCACGATTTGGCTTATTTCATACGATTTGTTCAGATAACGGAACGTCTTTTATATCACATGAATTTAAAGAATTCTGCAATCGTAATAACATTACTCATTTAACTTCACCAACATATAACCCAGCCAGCAATGGACAAGCAGAAAGTTATGTAAAAATTATAAAAAAGGCAATAAAATCATACTTGTCATCAGGTACATGTTTAAGAGATTTGAATGTTAAAATATCGGAATTCTTGCTTTATTATAGGAATTCTAAACATTCGACCACAAACAGATCACCGGCAGAGGTATTGTTCGGACGCAATTTGAGATGTCGGTTGGACCTCCTGACACCGACCACCACCATGCCATCCGACGCAGCGCTTGACACAGTGGTTAAAGTTAAGCAGTGTTCGCAGATTGACAGTTATCGTGGCAACCGTAAAGTTACGTTTAGTGTGGGTGACCAAGTTCTGGTAAAACTTTATAGTCAACAAAAACAATATTGGTCACGTGGTGTGATTATTAAAAGTGTAGGAAAAACTGTATATTTAGTCCAACTAACTGAATCGGGTCAAATTATCAAAAGACACGCCAACCAGTTGCTCAAATATAGAGGGAGAGAAGATAAGTCATGTGAAAAGATCGTTCCCGCATTCATACTGCCAACACATCCGACTAGCACCGACCAGCTGCAGCCCGAAGTTTCTGCTGAGGAGTCAGCAGCACAACCAGAGACGACCTCAGGACTTGTTCACGGTGACATCTCCACGGAAGAGGAAGCAACCTTGGCAACTCCCTCTATAGAACCCGAGCCAGACCCGCGCTCGAAACGAAATAGGCCTGTTGTAGATTATAAGAAGTTCTTCTAAATAGAGGTGGAGGGATGTTATGTGGGTACCTACATATATCTTTTAAGAACAATTATAGGGTAGACCACGGACACCGTGTGATTTAATGACTGCTGCGTCAGTCGAATAAACGAGTTTGTACGTATCGGTTGTTATTTCTTCTTCCACGACCCCTTGGACATAACAATTCAGTAAGTAGTAATGATAATGCGAGTAAACTGATTTTGTCTGAGATCATGACCAACGTAACCGGTTGCGACAAGTCAAAACTTTTAGAAACTTTAAATCGATTTTCCGAATTTTTCATAACGGGTTTTCCAACGACTCGAGTAAATACCGTAGAACTTAAAATAAGATTACTTGATCCGAATCGCACAGTACAGCGGCGTCCGTATAGAATGTCAGCGGAGGAACGTAGCGTTCGGGTTCAGCAATTGTTAGATGCGAATATTATTAGACCAAGTTGTTCTCCATTCGCAAGCCCAGCTTTACTGGTAAAGAAGCAGGACGGTTCCGACCGTATGTGTATAGACTATAGGGAGCTCAACAATAACACGGTCCCAGACCGTTACCCACTTCCATTAATCACCGATCAAATTTCACATCTTCAGGGGGCTATTTATTTCTCAAGACTTGATTGCGCCAGCGGTTTTCATTTAATCCCAGTAAGTGAAGACATAGAGCGCACTGCGTTCATAACGGCTGAGGGGCAATTTGAATTTTTAACCATTCCATTTGGTCTGAAAAATGCAATTTCGGTATTTCAGAGGGCTATTATGAATGCGTTAGGTGACTTAGCTTATGATTACGTGATTGTGTACGTCGACGACATTTTGGTCGTTTCTCCCGATGTAGAGTCTGGTATACGAAGGCTTAATACCGTGTTAGAGGCTCTGACAAAGGCCGGTTTCTCCTTAAACCTTGAGAAGTGCTCCTTCCTCAAGACGAAGGTAGAGTTCTTAGGGTTTGAGGTACAGGCTGGTCAGATCAAGCCTAATTAATTGTAAGAAAATAGAGGCTTTGACATCTCTCCCACCGCCGGAGACCGTAACTCAATTGCGACAGTTTATTGGGTTGGCTTCCTACTTTCGTCAATTTGTGCGAGACTTTTCACGAATAATGGCACCTTTGTACCGTCTGACGTCGTTAAAAGGTAATCTAAATTGGAAACCAGAGCATGAGGATATTCGTCAAAAGGTCATCTCTATTTTGACGAATGATCCGCTGTTGACAATTTACGATCCAAAACTCCCGGTAGAACTCCATACTGACGCAAGTAGCATAGGCTATGGGTCAATTTTATTTCAAATAACGACTGATGGTAAGCGCCACGTAGTAGCCTACTTTAGCAAGAGAACGTCTCCTGCAGAGAGCAGATACCATTCATATGAGCTCGAGACTCTCGTGGTTGTAAACTCAATTAAACATTTTAGGCAATATCTGCACGGTAGAAAATTTACTGTAGTTACGGATTGTAATTCATTAAAATCTTCTCAAACAAAAAAAGAGCTAACTCCTAGAGCTCATAGATGGTGGGCTTTCTTGCAATCTTTTGATTTTGACGTTATGTACAAAGAAGGACAACGTATGTCGCACGTTGATTTCTTTTCTCGAAATCCCTTACCCGCCGATTCGAAACTATTAGAGTCCCGTGTAGAGCCAAAGCGTATCAATATTGCTGAACTCTCTCCCAGCTGGCTTCAAGCTGAACAGCAGCGCGATGTAGAAATTTCTAAAATAATAACCGATCTAAAGGAAGGTAACTTAGACGAACAAATGAGTAAAACGTATGTACTACGATCGGGTGTACTCTACCGTACAATTCAACGTAACGGCAGGACTAAATATCTACCTTACTTACCTCGAGCTCTCCGATGGTCTGTAGTAAATAATTTTCATGACTCTAGTGTTCATCTCGGAGCTGAAAAGACCTCTGAAAAGCTTTTCGATTTTTATTGGTTTCCATCGATGTCACAATATGTAAAGAAGTTCGTAGATAACTGTGTCACATGTAAGGTCGCGAAATCTCATTCTGGGAAAATTCAAGCGGAATTGCATCCGATCCCTAAAGTGATGATCCCATGGCACGCAGTTCATATAGACGCGACGGGTAAGCTGAGCGGTAAAAATGACAAGAAAGAGTACATTTTTGTTCTCATTGACGCTTTTACGAAGTACGTTCTTTTGTTCCATACGACAAATATTGACTCAAAGAGTAGTATTCGTGCGGTGACTCAAAGCGTAGCTCTGTTTGGTGCTCCAAACCGCATCATTGCTGACGAGGGTAGATGCTTCGCTAGTAGAGATTTCCGAGATTTTCGAGAGAGTAAGAACATTAATTTGCATCTCATAGCGACAGGTTCATCTCGTGCTAACGGGCAGGTAGAGCGGGTGATGAGTGTATTAAAGTCTATGCTAACCGCGATAGAGACTAGTAATAATAGGTCGTGGCAAGATGCTATAGGTGAGGTACAGCTCGCGATAAATTGTACGATGAACCGTACGACGAAAGCTTCGCCTTTGGAGCTTTTAATTGGTAAAGTTGTGAGACCGTTATCGTTGATGTGTAGTAGTGACGTAGAGACCGACGTTGACATTAACGAAATACGTAAAGTTGCCTCTGATAATATTAAGAAGTGTGCGGATTATGATAAGGCCCGTTTTGATGCGACAAAGGCAAAAGTTAATAAATTTTCGATTGGTGATTTTGTATTGATAGAAAACGAAGAGCGAAATCAGACAAAATTAGACCCGAAATTCAAAGGTCCATTTAGAGTAATAGAAGTTTTGGAAGGTGATCGTTACACATTAAAAGCTTTAAATTGTAAACGTACTTACAAATTTGCTCACGATAGATTAAGGAAAATGCCAGAAGGTCATGTACCAGTCGAGATTGAAGTAATGGATGATCGTGTTGATACTGATGATGATCAAGTTTAGAAGGTTTGAGTCAATTAATCTAACGGCCGTAATGTGTTCGACCGTACCAGTAGTTATTTCGTAGTCGTAGCCCGGTAGAAATCGGTATCTCTTGAGGCAACTCGAGTAGTCCGTGGGTGCGCGGTGTGCGTTTAACTCTGGCCGAGGTCGTGGTCTATGGAGACCGTAGCGTGTAACCGCAGGGGTGGTGTACACGGGCAGTCCACTTGATGGACATGCTTACTAAGTTTTTTTGCGAGTGCAATGTGATTGCTTTTCGGCTGGATAGCCGAGGCGTTAGTTTTTTTTGCTTGGAAGTTTCTGTAAGCTTGGAGTATGTCTACAGTTTTGGTTATGATGACGATGGTACATGGCTGTGGTATGTGTGTGTTGTGATTTAGCAGTTAAAACATTGATGACTTAGATTATTGTAAGGTTCATGAAATAAACGAAGTGTAGAGAGTAGAGTCTTTTTACTTTCCTCGTTGTGTAGTTTAATTGGAATGAGACAAGGTACTGTTGTGGCTCTTCTTCTATTTCAGATTGACTAACACACGAGGGCGTGTGCTAGCAGGATGGCCGTGTCGGCAAAATCGGTAACGACAGTTCCGGAACGCCAGCGCCATCTAGTTGCGCTCGATGGAGTTAGTGTTGGAATGCACCGGAAGAAGATTGCATGGTGGGGCGAGGCAGCAGTTGAGCGAGCGCTAGCGGTTTGGCTGTCACTTCTTGGTTGGCAATCAGCGGGTGCGGACGACACTAAAACTATCACGTGTTCCTATAATGTGTAAACCTACCTACCTAGCTACGCTAAGTTTCAATAAAATAACGATTGTGCGAGTTAAACCGTTTTTAATTCTGTGCTAACATTGCCCACGAGAGCCCACGATGAGCGATACTGAACAACCCCCGCCGTCATATACAGGGTTATTGGTAAAACATTAACAACCTCTCAGGACTATATTTCTAACATCATAAGCAACAACTTTTGTTCTATGACTTTTAATAATTCATCAGATTTTAGTTCACCAGACTTTCTTACAAAAATAGTAATATTATAAATTGAACGCTCTAAATGTTTCGAAATCCACACGCACCAAAAAATCGCTAGTTATAGGTAAATAAACTGTGCGTCTAGTGCAATTGACAGGGTCAGGGAGCTGGGGACGGGGGCGGGGATGCTAGACCTTGACCCATTTCTATGCGCCCGGGCGGCCGTCAGTGTTCGCTTTGATGCGCCGGCGTCGCGTCATAAGTGTCCTTCGTGCGAAATTCTTAAGTGCAAAGTGAGACGTAATTATTTTTTATTTTTTTTATTTTATTTTTTTTGGGAAAAAAAACGATATTACATTACAAATAATACTTATCAGTAAGTTATATAAAACAAAATCAATGTAATAACCACAACATTTTCCACATATAAACTAAGAGGTATGCTATGATTAGGACTCATTAGTTAACTAATTTTTATTCGCTTTCAAGAAAGCATTTTTAGCAAGAGACTAACAAATTTAGTTTAGTTTAATTTATGTGTTTTAATACATTAATAACTTTACTGCGAAAAGCATTTCTGTTAAGCATAAAAATATCAATATCTATAAAATGTTCATTGTATATTTGCGTGAGACGCTGAAGGGGTGCACGTTACCTGCGTTTGTCCGGCAAGATGCCTGATCAAACAATTTGTAGTCACGCACCCCACGACGATGAATTGATCTAGGGACCACAAGTTTAATATCATTAATAAGATCTATACAATTTAGCTTATTATGATAAAGGTCGTGTAGTGCCATTACTTGCAGAAGCATTCGTCTATTCTCAAGTGAGAGCAAATTATACATTTTTAAAAGATCTTTGTAAATAACGCGTGGAAGTTGGCATCTGAATTGCATTGTTTTTAAGAATTTTCGTTGTACTTTTTCAATGGCTATTTTGTATTTGTTATATAAAGGATCCCATATCAGACAGGCATATTCGAGTTGGGAGCGAATAAGTGAACGATACAGGTGTAAAAGTGTGCAAGGGCGCTTGAAGTCGCTAGCTGTTCTGATTACAAATCCGTACATTTTAAATGCTCCGGTTATGATGTTTTCTATATGTTGATCCAAATGTAATTTACTGTCAAATAGTATTCCCAGGTCTCTAAGGTTCGTTACTCTGTTTAGGTTAGTACTATTTAGGTTGTAATTATAATTTATTATAGCTTTGTTTTTAGTGAAGCTGATGACTTGGCATTTGGGTACACTTAAATTTAGCTTATTGACTGTACAGTATTCAGTGAGTCGGTTAAGATCGCCCTGAAGTTCTAAGCAGTCATTATAATTTGTTATGGTTTTATATAATTTCAAGTCATCAGCATATAAAAGAAAATTTGTGTATTTAAAGCATTTATTTATGTCGTTTATGAAAATAAGAAAAAGGAGAGGTCCTAGTATAGAACCCTGAGGAATACCAGATGTCATACCAGCACTACCCGATTTGTACCCATTAATCACGACTATCAGGCTGCGGTTAGTAATATATGAGCAAAACCACCGCAAAAGATTGCCCCTAATTCCATTAAAAGCTATTTTATTAAGAAGGATTTCATGGTCCACCCTGTCAAATGCCTTCTGAAAATCTGTATAGACAGCGTCCACCTGAACGCCCTTATCGAAACTACGGAAGAGAAAATTTGAGTAAATTGCTAAGTTCGTCATAGTGGATTTTTGTTTAACAAAACCGTGTTGTTCAGGAATAATATAGTTATGAATGAAGGGGTAGATGGCACTGTGAACAAGCTTCTCGAAAACCTTTGAGATTGCACTGATGATAGATATTGGACGGTAATTTGTGACGTCATGTTTTGAACCACTTTTATGGATTGGGACAATGTACGAGCTTTTCCATATGTCGGGAAAGACACCCTCAGTGATGCACTTGTTAAATATGTTGTGTAAAGGTTTACATATTGATTTGGCAGTATGCTTAAGAAAAACTGCTGGCAGGCCATCAGGTCCTGGACCTTTGGAAGGGTCTAGTTTTTGTAATTCCTTTTTAATATCAATTTCGTCAAAATATATATGGTGTAATAAATCACATTGATCTGAATCATCATAACGTGGTGACCATTGAGGAGTTAAGGTAGACGGCTGATAAACCGATTGGAAAAATAAGGAAAACACGTTACAAATAGTTTCTGGATCTTGCGAGGAATGGTTGTTGTATGACATACTTGACGGTATACCTACTTTGGTTTTTTTGTTAGCTATATAGGACCAGAAATATTTAACGTTTTTGGGAATGGAGTCCTCTACGGAATTAATATATTTATTGTAACATCTTGTAGCCTCACCTTTAAAACGGGTTCTGAATAATGAAAATATTTCATAATCTGAGTCATTTTTGTATATTTTCCACCTGATCCAGGCCTTACGTTTATTTTTGTATATATGTATGAGAGATGGGCTAAACCATATTGGATACCGTACTGGTTTAAATTTTGAAAGCGGTACATTTTTTTTGACAATATTATAAATTAATTCATAGAAAAGGTTAACCGCATTCTTTGCGGGTAATTGGTCGAGAGTCGTGTTCCAAGAGACGTCCGCCAACTCTTTATTTAGAAAATCGTAATTGGCCTTAAAGAAGTTAGGTTTTCTCACGGAGTTACGGTTCATGAGTTTAATGTTAGATGTGAAGGGAATCATAATATAAAATGGAGGATGATGACCGTCTATTGGGACAGAAATCGAGTCCTGCGCTTGCAACACGGAGCAGTCAGTTATGTTAGTAATGCATAAGTCCAATATTCTTCCGTTAGGATTTCTAATTGTATTATATTGCGAAGCATTGTGAAGAGTCATAAAGCTGCGCAACCCATCACAAACCGACGATGTCCCCGTACAAACAAGGGCAGAAGAATCCGCTTGATCTTGCCAATAAGCATCAGGTATATTGTAATCTCCGACCAGTAACAGGTTGAATATGCTATAATCTCTCACGATATCCCTTAAAACTTCAAAATACAAATTATAAACCACTATGGGTGACCTATCTGGTATGTACACAGCTCCAAGTAAATAACAGCCAGTTAATTCGCTACTCGGTAACTGGACGAGAACTAATTCCATAAACTTGGATATTGGTGTTAGTGACGGTACAGTGAGACGACAGGGTTTGAGACACTTCATGACTGCCACCAAAACCCCTCCCCCGTCTGATTTTTGCGTCAATTTTAGGTCCCTGTCACATCTGTAAACAATATATCGTTTGTCAATGAACTCGTCATCGTGTATATTATCGTTTAGCCAGGTTTCCGTCAAGATGATTATGTCATACGAATTTGACATTATGTTAAAGAATATTGTTTTCAACTTAGTACGCATGCCGCGACAATTTTGATAGTAAACTGATAAGTTGTTTATGTTCTGATTAGCCATTATTAATGAAATAGTTCATAAGTAGCATTAGTATTAGTATTTTTTTATGAGTATTAAAGTATTGTGTTGCCAACCTACACGTTAAAGGTATTGAGAAGATAACCAAAATCTCTGTATATGTAGTTTGCTTCTGCAAGTATCCTAACAATAATATAGTAATGTATATGATAGTACTGCAAATTAATAAATAGTATATAGTATAATCGTTAAAGGCACAGTAAGTAAATAAACAAATATAATAATTGAAATGATTTTCTGTTTTACGTGGAGGAGTTAGTCTTAGCACTTTTGGTATTAGCCTTAATTTTTCCGATGTCTTCAATCGTTCGAATAGCCAGCACAGCAGAGTTTTCAGTCTCTCTGACGAGTATTGTAGAATGCTTAGTCCAAACAAATTTGTAACCCTCACTACTTGCTGCTTCCCGGGCCTTCCGAAAAAGCTGCTTGTTCCGTAGCGTGAGATGTTCGTTCACGAAGACTTTATGTGAGGTGCCCGATATTCCTAGTTGTTCTGAAGACAATCCCTTCTTTAGTCTGTATGCGCTTATTATATTGTCTCGTTGGATTCTTGTGGTAAATTTCGCAACAATATTCTTGGGCTTGTTATTCTGCGCAGCGTGAGGAACACGGTGTATGGAGACAACATCTTCTTTCCGGATGCTGTATCGAATCTGCTTACCCAAACATTCAAGCAGGTCAATAAGATTCTCATTCCGTCTTTCAGGTATGTTGGAGATTTCTACGTTGCACTGCCTTGCTTGCTGCTCCAACAAGTCTATTTTTGCCTCTAAATCTAGGACAGTTTTTTCGTATTTTGTATTTGTTTGCATGGACAACTCATCCACGCGATTTTTGAGGTCATTATACTGGTCATCCCTGAACTGTTTCGAATTCTTTAGGTCGGTAACTTCCTCTGACAACTCTGCGCACTGTAACGCAATTTTCGACTGCTCCGTAACTAATGATTTAAGCTCTTGTTTAATATCAATTTTATGTTGATCAAGATCGTTTCTTATGCTATTGATATTTTGTTTTATTTGTTCGAAATTATTGTTCATATCCTGGCGCCAGTCCTTAAATGTTTGCAACAACTCAGATTTAAAAGCATTAAACATATCCAGAGCTTCACTTTCCGGTGTTTTACGCTTCCTGCTAGTGATATTTTGAGTAAATTCTGGTGTCGAAGGTATGTCCGGGTTAGATGAGCTTTGTTTGTTTGGTGACCGCAACATTGTAAAGCTTCAGTTGATGTGCAGTCGTTTTTAGTAAATTTTAAATTATGAGCTATTGGAAGGTACACATATACTATAGGTCGGCGCAAACATGCAGGTAGTGGTCTATAATTTCACGTCGCAGCGCTCACTCACCGTGGCTGAATGGCCTCTACGTTCAACTTGGTGGCCGCTCGACACGGGGTGGTCGACGGCTCGAGCCCCGCCAATCACTTGACTCTTTCAATGTTTCCCCAAATTAAAATTTATCATAAATTTAATAAACAACTTACAATCTGTGTTTCGGTGCACTCTTGTGTGAATGAGATGGAAAACCAAAATCCAATATGGACGCCGTCGCAAATAGCAATCTCCACAAGATAGTAAGAGAGGGTCCGATGCTCTTTAGAGTGCGCACTCAAAAAACAAAATTAAACAAGTGGAACACACCGCAGCAACCAACTACACGTCCTATCACAGCAATATTTACTATAACACTCATTATCACTGCAATATTTACTATAACACTCATTACTCATTATCAATTATCAGTGCGCGATGTAACAATATCAATATTCTAATGTCGAGTACACTGAAATGGTCCGAATACTCGCTAGGTGTAACGACAATTTTTCGGAAGCCTGTCGCCAATATGCGATACAATTCCCGAACGTGCCTACACCTAGCCGAGTAACAATGTTAGCTGCCACACAGCGGTTACGTGATTACGGGCAATTCCGGAGTGCCTTGAGGGATAGTGGTCGTCCACCGAGGCACACAGTGCGGGAAGAAGAAGACATATTGGAATTCTTCGAATTAAATCCAGCAGCAAGTACCAATGACGCAGCTCGGCGGTTTAATGTCACACAATACTTCGCGTGGAGTGTCATTCACGGTGAAGGAAAATATCCTTTCCACCCTCATCGTGCGCAGGAGCTCACTGAAGCGGACAAACCCGCACGAGTTGCTTTTTGCAATTGGTATTTAAATGAACGGCCTACAATATTATGGACTGACGAGGCTACATTTGGCAGAGTGGGGTTATTTAATACCAGAAATGAACATTTATGGTGTAACGAAATCCCGCACGAACCGAGACCTCATAATTATCAACACCGGTTTAGTGTGAATGTATGGGCGGGAATCGTGAATTCCACATTACTGGGCCCTATCTTTTTGGATAGACTTAACAGTGAAACTTACGAACAATTTCTTACTGAAACACTACCGGTATAAGAAGAAGACATACCACTCGCCGATTTACGTGGTATGTACTTTCAACAAGACGGGGCACCTGCGCACTATGCTCATCGAGTCAGAGACCTATTAAACAGGATGTATCCTGGTCGATGGATAGGACGTGGCGGGCCCCGCGCTTGGCCTCCGAGGTCACCAGATATTACTCCTTTAGACTTTTATGTGTGGGGACATGTTAAGACGCTAGTGTACACAGGTCGTGCAATCACAAGCCGTGATATGTTAATAGAAAAAAATATTTGGGCGTTTAATCAAATTAAAATGAACTCTGAAGTGTTATCGCGAGTAAATGAACAGGTTATTTTTAGGTGTGGACTATGTGTTGGTTGTGAAGGTGACTATTTTGAACGTTATGTGCGCGATACTCACCGACACCCGCGAGACTTGAAATTGAGAGGTAATAATAATTCGTAAATATTCATTTGAAATATCTAATTATCATTAAATCAATTACTGTAAATATGCTGATTCCACTTTTTAAATACGCCTACATTTAAAAATAAAAATGGATGAATAGTACCAGTTTTAAGTTGAAGAATGTTCAACATGACTTTCGTCACATTGCATATGTAATTTAAGTACCTACATAGAATTTGTTCTTATTTTATTTATTAATGTAGCCAGTCCTAAGCCTGGATAAGTATGAAGGGAGAGTGGATTCAGTATTCGGTACCTACAAACAATTACTTTTATCAAGTGATAACCAGTTACAATTTTACAAGAAAAATACGTCACATACGGTACCTAGTTGATAGTTTGTTTTTATTAAGGTGTTAGTACGTAGGTACTGTGTGAAAGATCAAGGTCATTCCCATGTAACAAAAGTCCGATTGTACCTAGGTATTATTTGGCTTTTACGTAAAAAGGCGGGAAATCGTAGCGTAGCTAGTTAGAATTATTACTACCTACGAGTGGTGTTGTGGTACCTACAATAAAATACAGAGTTGAAACTATTAGGTTTATAGGATTCTTCAAAGAAAAAGAGATTTTCTGTTGCACAAAAACGTTGGCTCTTTTTTCAATAATGAAAAATGACACAGATACAATAATGTCATAGAGTAATGTTACAGATAGCACAGATAACATAGAGTGGTAAATCAACTTAACATTATTATTAACTAATATTAACTAATAAAATTATCCAACCAATACCCCCTCTATAATTTTATTTTCCACACCCTGTATCTTCTTCAAATTTAGACAACAAATGATCTCTGAGAAATATAAATGTTTGAGCTGGCAAAGACTTAGTCAAAATATCTGCTAACTGATTGGAACTGTAAATATATTCAATTTTTATTATGCCCTCCTCAACCTTTTCTCTTATGAAGTTATATTTAATATCTATATGCTTAGTTCTCTTATGAAAGTTAGGATTATTAATCAAACTTATTGCACTTTGGTTGTCCACATATAACAGAACAGAATCATACTGTTCACCTAAGTCTAATAACAATTGTCTCAACCATGTAATTTCCTTAGCAGACTCGCTTGCAGCTACAAACTCTGCTTCAGTTGTAGAGAGAGCAATAGTCTTCTGTTTCTGACTGGACCATGTGATTGGTCCTCCATTTAATAAAAATATATATCCAGTAGTAGACCTTCTTGTGTCTATATCACTAGCATAATCTGCATCGGAATATCCTACAAGACTGCTGCTCTCACTATAAACAATACATAAATCCTTTGTATCAATCAAATACCTAATTATTCGCTTAGCAGCGTTAACATGTTGTTGTTTCGGACAGTTTACATATCTACTCAATAAGTTGACTATAAAGCTAATATCTGGCCGTGAGACTGAACATAAAAATAACAGTGACCCTATTAATTCTCTATATGGAAAGTTTACAATTTCGTCATCTAAATTCTTTGAGATTATTACATTTACATCAGATGGAGTTTTTACAGGATTTGAATCACTCATATTAAATTTTTTAATGATTTGCTCTATATATTCTCTTTGATGAATAACAATGTAATTATCCTCCTTTTTAATTTGCATTCCCACAAAGTAAGTCAAATTCAATTCTTTAATTTTGAAAGTTTGTTTTAGATACATTATAATTTCTTTAATTAAATCCTTATTTGGGGAAACCACAAGACAGTCATCTACAAAAATTAACAGGTAAATCTTAACACCTTTAAAATCTCCTATATAAATACAATTATCTGCTTGCGATTGTACAAAACCATATTCTTTAAGAAAATTTGTAAATTTCTTATTCCAACATCTGGAGGCTTGTTTCAAGCCGTATAAGGCTTTATTCAATTTTAATATACAATCTTTACTCACTTACACTCCTTCAGGCACCTCCAGGTATATGTCCTCATCCAGATCACCATTTAGGAAAGCTGTTTTGACATCAAATTGTTGGATCTCATAGTTGTATTTAGCTGCAATAGAAAGAATGATTCTTATTATATATTTTTTATATACTTTTCCAATATTCGTGATGAGGTATTACGACGTATTACTTCGAAATGTTTTTGTTTTCTATTTTGATCTTCAATTTCTAGAGATTTCCTGGGCCCATAACCTATTAGGTTTATAGGATTCTTCAAAGAAAAAGAGATTTTCTGTTGCACAAAAACGTTGGCTCTTTTTTCAATAATGAAAAATGACACAGATACAATAATGTCATAGAGTAATGTTACAGATAGCACAGATAACATAGAGTGGTAAATCAACTTAAAATTATTATTAACTAATATTAACTAATAAAATTATCCAACCAATAGAAACGTGTTAGATAAGACAACGAAATATTGAAGCTTTGTTTTTCATGAATGTATTTTGTTTCATAAAAAGTCATAGAACAAAAGTTGTTGTTCATGATGTTAGTAATATAGTCCTGAGAGGTTGTTAATGTTTTACCAATAACCCTGTATATTATTAAGAATCAAAAGGTAGTGTATTTATACATTTGGGTCATAAAAAATGGTAAGCTAAGTTGAGAGTTCTTTAACAAATTTGGATCAAATTGAAATAAACTTCCATGTGGTATGTATTTAATTTATGATATTTATGTAGGTCTAAAATTAAGTGTATACCAGATATAATGGGAGACAGTCGTTTAATTATAAAATTATTTAAATTATTATAGGCATGGAGACTTGTCTAAACCCAGCGGGGGCCCTCGTGGGAGACACTACGTACAGCTAAAATGGAAGGAGCTGTCGGATATGCTCAATAGTGATGGCACAGGCTACTCTAGAACAGAGGAAAAGTGGCGAAAGGTATGTCTCAAATCTTTATCCATGGTTATAGTTTCATCTCACAAGTAGAAATTCATTGTCAATAATTATGTACATAAATAATGATAGCTGCATAAGCGAGCAGTTCAATCCCAAGCATTTTTATCATTTAAATAATCTGATATTTTGTAATATCCTTTTCCGGATATTTTTAATTTAATAAAAGTTTTTAATTTCTTAGTCGGTAGCTTACGAACATGAATGGGAAGCTTGTTGTAGAAACATATACATTGACCCATAAACGAGTTGCTTACTCTATGGAGACGAGTAGCATGTACGGCTAAAGTATGTTTGTTCCTTGTATTGATTGAGTAGACATCGGACAATTTTACAAAGTTTGAAATGAAACTACTTTAACGGATTTTATCGCGGTTTAATTTTAGATTTTAGTTCCCGACGTTTCGAAACCTTTGCAGGTATCATGGTCACGGGCAGACTGAGATGGCGTTCGTCTTGACAGAAGATGTTGCTCGTTCTACCTTCACATTTTAATTAATTATTTGTGGTCCGACCTACGCAGTATGAGCTCACTGTGTCTTGATGTCTTGCAGCGCTGCTCTTGGGTTTGGCCTTGAGTTTATTTATTATTGGATCCCAAGTAGGTGATATCTTCCAGCCATCTTCTCTATTGAAATTAGGGTGTTTTTTAATCTCAATAGCCTCGCGAAACATCCTAGGTAAGAATTTGGATTCTTTAGCGAGGATCTGTGGTTGGTCAAATCTAATATAATGGCTGGAACCTTCAGCATGTTCGGCGACTGCAGACTTCGTTGAGCGGCGGTGTTTGACGTCAGCTATGTGTTCTTTAACGCGGGTCCCTATGCTTCGTTTGGTTTGACCGATGTAAGAGAGGCCGCAGTCACAATCTAGTTTGTATACTCCTGCATCTTGTAGAGGTATGTGACACTTGACAGATGGTAAGACTGGCTAATCTTCTTGGGCGGCTTGAAGTATGTTTTAATTGAAGCTCGCTTCAGGATGTAACCAATCTTGTCAGTGACTCCTCTGACATATGGTAGTACAGCAGGCAAACGATCAACAGTGGCTGGCTTCACTCGGTTTCTGTGACGGGGCCGTGGAGCTGAACTTGGAGCTTGTTGCTCGTTGCTCGCAGTACTTGCTTGACGTGTTGAAGCTCAGCGGCAAGGTGTCTGTCATCACAGAGTCCGTGCGCTCTCTGAAACAAAGATTTTCCCACGGTAGCTAACTGTTTTAGGGTGGTGGTGAGATTCACCGTTTAAGTACCTATCTGTATGGGTCTTCTTTCGATACACGGTGTGACTTATGGTCTGATCAGGATTTCTTTTAACTAATATGTCTAAGAAGGCAAGAGATTTGTTATCCTCCAACTCCATAGTGAATTGAATTTTGTTATTGATGGAGTTGAGATGTTTTAAAAATGCATTTACTTGACTAGATGGTAAAACTGTGAAAGTATCATCTACGTACCGTTTGTAAAACCTGGGAGTGAAAGGAGCTGTTTTTAAGGCTGTCTCCTCGAAGTCTTCCATGAATATATCGGCGACTACAGGGCATACAGGCGAGCCCATCGCTACACCATCTACTTGTACATAGAAATGATTGTTCAACAGTAGGTAGCCAGATGTGAGGCAGTGCTCGAGAAGTTCTGCATATTCTAGAGGTAGGTTGTTCTCTGCTAGCTTTTTGGAAACAATTTCAATACAATCCTTAACTGGTAGGCATGTAAACAAGGGCTGTACGTCGAAACTAACCATTACTTCATTGTCATGAAGATGTAGATGTTTAATCTCATTGACAAAGTGGTATGAATCCTTCACAAACGCTGTCGTGTTGCCTCTGAGTGGTGAGAGTGTTTTCGCGACGTGCTGAGCCAATCTGTAGGTTGGTGTGTCGATTTGGCTTACAATAGGACGTTGCGGGGCGTTTGGTTTGTGTATCTTTGGCAACCCATACAGTTTAGGTGGTTTTGCGCATGTAGGTATTAAGTAGGTAACATCTAGACTTAATGCTTCGGAGTGTTTCTTAACCAAGGCGGTGGTAGTTGTTAACACCTTTTTGGTAGGATCAGTTTTCACTGGTTTATATGTACTTGCGTCCGACAATAGATCTTCTATTTTAGCATTGTAGTCCGATGTATCCATGACGACCGTAGCGTTTCCCTTATCTGCACGGAGTATAGTTATATACCGCGATAAAATCCGTAAAAGTAGTTTCATTTCAATGTCTAACATTCGCGTAAACCTAAGAAACCACTATTTACAAAGTTTGATTCGTTTTTATGAACAAACATTAAATTCTCAAATATGTACTGTGAAGTTACAGTCAGAATGTTTATCTCTTTGAATTTCTCTCGGAGAGAAACTCTTGGGCCCAAATTATAAATAGCGCGGACGGCCCTTTTCTGAAGCATAAAGATGGAATGAATATCTGCACAGCCTCCCTTGAGGAGAATCCCGTACGACATAAGGCTATGAAAATAACTGAAATAAACTATTCTGGCTGTATCCACATCAGTTATCAGTCTAATTTTTTTTACAGCATAGGCGGCTGAACTGAGCCTGCCGGATAACTTGTTTATGTGAGGGCCCCACTGTAGTTTGGCATCAACAGTTACGCCAGGAAAGACAGTGGACTCAACAGGGTCCAACTCTAGCCCATTCAGTTGTACGTTGGTTCTTAATTGCCTTACATTCGGCATTGAAAATTTAATTAATTTAGTTTTACTGGGATTTAAAAGAAGATTATTTATATTGAACCAATGGACAACCTTTGCAAGGGCAACATTAATTTCCTGAAAGTTTTGAAGCTGACGCTTAATTTTGAAAACAAGAGATGTGTCGTCAGCAAATAATAAAATCTTGTAATTATCCCTTACATGAAAGGGTAAATCGTTAATATAGATTAGAAAAAGAACCCTTTTCTTTTTCTAATCTATATTAACGATTAGTACCGATTAGACCTAGTATTGAACCCTGCGGAACGCCCATAGATACAAGAGCTCCTTCAGATTTTTTGCCATTTACATCTACTCTTTGAACTCGATTTTCTAAATAAGAGCTTAGTAGGCTAAGAGACTTATTTCTAATGCCATAGTGATGCAGTTTTCTGATTAATGTATCGTGACAAACACAATCAAAGGCTTTGGACAAGTCACAGAATATACCTAACAATCAATCAATCAATGGATCGGTGGTACTTCCTGATTTGAATAATGGAATCACTTTACTTAACTTCATTAGATCTGGAAACACACCGGAGGCGACACAAAAATTGAACACTATTGCTAGGAATGGGGCAATCGATTTAATTATTGAGGATATAATATATACAGAGAGTCCCCACAGGTCAGCAGTTTTCTTAACTTCAATATCCTTGAATGATTCTAATATTTCTTTGGCGCTAACAAACGTGAATTCAAAATCTATGCCGCACTCCTGTACACAGTCTTGGAGTATCGAGTATGCGGAGCTGGAAGACGACAACAGAGTTCTGGTTGTTAAGATCGGGATATTTGTGAAAAACTTTTCAAACTCCGTTGCTACCTCCATATCCGCTCTTACATCTACATCATTAATTTTTAAGTGGAAATCTGTATTCTTAACTGTACTTTTTCCTATTTCCGCATTCATTATATTCCACGTAGTTTTAATTTTGTTTCCAGATGTTTTTATCTTATTTCTAATGTGTATTGATTTTGCTGAGGCACAGACACTCTTGAACAGCTTTGAGTAACGCTTTACATATTCTTTAAAATAATCGCTGTGATTAAGTTTCTTTTCATTATATAGTTCAAACAATTTTAGTCTACTCTTGAAAATACCTGGTGTTGCCCAATCACTAAACACTAAACGATCACTTACAGAAGCTGATTTAGAAGTAAAAACCTTCTTAAACTCTGAGTTAATAAGATTAAATAATTAAGTGTAAGCTTGATCTGGGTCACTGTGATAGGACAAACCAGATAATTTTTGATCTAAGTTATTATTAAAAACTTCTAAACGATATTTATTAACAGGAACAAAATTTACAGTTTTCCTTTGACTTTTAACACTCTCTTTAGGCAACGTGACTAGCTGGCCACAGTGATCAGAGTCTAGTACATTAATAACTGAATAAGACAACGGCTTAATGTTAGTAAAAATATTATCTATACAAGTGGCACTAGTGGCAGTTATTCGAGTTGGCTCAAGAAATGTGTTGTACAAATTATATGACTTAAATAATGTTATGAATCTATTTACAACATGAGCCTTTTCTAATAAGTTTATATTAAAGCCTCCACAGACAGCAATCGTCTTGTTAGTATTATAATAATAATAATAATATAGCCTTTATTTCCGAACTTTTTGACATTTTACATTTTTAAAACAAAGTATTTAAACTAAAATTTACATTTCACTACAAAAAGTCTCTCAGTTCGGTGTGCCTTATGGCAAAGGCCTCCTCCAACTCTTTCCACTGCTTTCTGTCAGTCGCCACTCTTGTCCAGAGGGGACCTAAAGTGATTTTCAGGTCGTCCTCCCATCTTCTCTTTTTACGACCTCGACCCCTACTGCCATCCCTCGGGTACCAGATTGTCACCTGTTTGCTCCATTTCTCCTTTTTACATCTAAGCATATGTCCAGTCCACCTCCATTTAAGTTGATCAATACGGACCAGGATATCAGTTAATTTCGTTTTGTGCCTGATGTCTGCATTTCTTACTTTATCTTTAAGTTTTAATCCTAACATGCTTCTCTCCATACTTCTTTGACATCTTGCAAGTTTTTCCCTATGGAGTTTTGTCAAAGCCCAGGTTTCGCAACCATATGTAATGGCAGGTAGAATACAGGTATCAAAG
This sequence comes from Trichoplusia ni, assembly GCF_003590095.1. Lineage (NCBI taxonomy): Eukaryota > Metazoa > Arthropoda > Insecta > Lepidoptera > Noctuidae > Trichoplusia > Trichoplusia ni. The sequence goes on from NW_020800123.1 coordinate 59,897, forward strand.
GTCTTCTTCTTGATTTTAATGGATATTTCCTTGCTTTTTGTAATTTCTTTCAAAGCCCAGTATGTTTTCCACCCTGTTGCAATTCTTTTCTCTATTTCTTTCGACATCTGGTCATTAGGTGATATTATCTGGCCAAGATATACATATTCCTCTACATATTCCAGTTTCTGTCCATTTACTGTGATGTCTCTGGGAAATGAATTTGTCATCATCTTAGTTTTGCTGGAGTTTATCTCTAGGCCTACTTCTCTACTTTTGTCTGCTAGAGTTTGTATCATGGACTCCAGTAGTTTTGGATCTTCCTCCAATAGGACCAGGTCATCCGCAAATCTAAGATGATTCAATCGTGATCCATTTATGTTTAGATCTAGATGCTCCCAATCTAACTTCTTGAACATCTGTTCTAACACTGCTGTGAACAGCTTTGGTGAAAGTGGGTCACCTTGCCTGACACCTCTTTTTATTGCAAAAGCATCTCCTGTTGATTCCAGTCGTATCCTACCTGTACTTTCACTATAAATATTTTTGATGATGTTGATGTAGGTGTACTGGATGCCCTGCTCTCTTAGGCTTTGCCATACGACATCATGTCTGAGGCTATCAAAAGCCTTGGCGTAGTCTATGAAGGCAATGTAAATAGTTTTTTTGTATTCATTATATTTTTCTATAAGCCGTTTGATAGTGTGAATGTGGTCTATTGTACTGAAATCTTTCCTGAAACCCGCTTGTTCCACAGGCTGATTTTCGTCGAGTGTACCTGATATTCTGTCCAGAATTATTTTGGCGAAAACTTTGTATACATTCGAGATGAGAGATATGGGTCTGTAATTTCCGATATCGTCTTTTGGACCTTTCTTGTGAAGGAGTATTATATGGGACTCTGCCCATTGGTTCGGGATGATACCGGTATGTAGAATATCGTTAAAGATTTTTCTTAGTAGCGGGCTTAGTTCTGTGATTGTCCCTCTCATAAGTTCGTTTGTGATCCTGTCAGGGCCGTGGGCTTTGTCCATTTTTTGGCTTTTTATAGCTTTTTCTACTTCCGATACTAATATTTCTGGTATGTCTTCATTATCTGCAGTTTGTTTGTATCCACTATTGTGTGTGTCAGAGCTTGAATGATTTGAGTATACTGACCGATAATAATTTGTTGCTATATTTTGGATTGAACTTCGAGTAGTAGCTGGCTGTTCTTTTTCTTTGTCTCTCAACTTTGGTATCCATTCCTTTCCTTTTTCACGAAGTTCCTTGTTAGTATTAGAAATTTTAAATAATACATCTTCCAGTATTTTCTCAAATATATCATATGATGCACATGGGGGCCTGTACACACTCAATACAACAAACCGCTCAAGCTCAATACATGCTATCTCAGCAACTCGCTCAACAGACAGATTCACAATATCACTGCGTTCTTTAAATTTAAGATTGTTCCGAACAATAATTAATGAGCCACCATGTATCAAATTATTTCTGCTGAACGAGCTGGCCACTTGATGGTTATTAAAGCTGAACATGAACAGATAGTCTCTTAACCAATGCTCTGTGATACATATAATATCAATCTCATTACAGTTCATGAACAACTCCAACTCCAATTCCTTACCCGTCAAGCCCTGAATATTCTGATGAACAATACTTAACATGTGCTTATTATTGATTTTACTACTAACATTTAACGAGCTTGACGGATCAAAAGAAATAGAAATTCGGCTATCATTGCAAGAGTTTGACTCTATTGTCTTAATATCTAATTTAAATTACTTGGAACAAATTCCAAGGTTGTATCCACTAAGCTACAATCTATATGCTCAATAGGAGCAGTGTGTTTAGCCAAGCAATTGGCTTTATTCAAAATACAATAAGATACCGAAATTGCTACCTGTCCCTTATAATAATTAGAAAGATAATAATTATCTTTAGTCCTAAAATAATTATTACTAATGATTTAATAATAATAAATGCGGACAACATCACATACATTGTTCTGAACCCAAAGTAAGTTGCTAAAGCACTTGTGTTATGGAATTCAGATACAACGAAGGTACCACAAACACCCAGACCCGAGACAATATAGAAATGTGATTTTTTTACATTGACCCGACCGGGGATCGAACCCGGGACCTCAGAGCTAGCGACACCTTGAAACCGGTGCGTACGCCACTCGACCACGGAGGTCGTCAAACGATTACATTAGTGTCAATAAATTCAAATTGTTTATTATATAATGATAGTGTACGCAACTTCATATTGCATTTTTTCCTAATATTTTTCTCAGTCTGTGACAATCCTGACCATATGGAAAAGCATATAAAACAATTTTTTTATTAACATTCAATTTAATTAAATTATCAAAATATTTCATTCACATATTTACACTAGTGTTACCTCTTCTCCCAAT